>NW_026045945.1:300000-407500 GCF_023898315.1 Schistocerca nitens
TGTGGTCTATACTAGATCCCTCGACGGCTTGACTGACGAGGAGATTCAATCTTTCCTCGCTGAGCAGGGCGTGACGGCTGTCCATAGGGTCATGAAAAAGGTCAACAATGACCTTGTACCGACCCGGACACTTTTCTTAACCTTCGATAGTGTTAAGCTGCCATCGCGCATCAAGGCGGGCTACGAGGTCATTTCAGTTCGCCCCTATGTCCCGACACCTACGCGCTGCTACCAGTGTCAGCGTTTCAATCACACTCGACAGTCTTGTTCCAATGCGGCTAAATGTGTCACTTGTGGCAGGGATGCCCATGAGGGTGACTGTCCACCTCCGTCTCCTCGTTGTGTGAACTGTCAGGGTGACCATGCCGCATCCTCCCGCGACTGTCCTGTCTATAAGGAAGAACGCTGTATCCAGGAAATTCGGGTCAAAGAGAAAGTGTCCACCTCGGCTGCTCGCAAGCTATTGGCTAGTAGGAAGCCCACGCTGCTCCCAGCGGGGAAATACAGCACTGTCCTCGCCTCTCCTCGGACTACCCGGGAGGTAGCAACCCAGACATGCGATCTGACCTTCAGCACCACGGTCGTCCGTTCGGCCAGTGCTAAGATCGCGCGGTCGACGTCTCCTCTTCCTCCCATCACCCCACATACACCAGCCACTTCCTCAGCTTCTGCTCAGTCGAAGACCCCGAAGTCAGATGCACGGGCCTTCAAGAAGGAACCATCCCGTGCAGACTTCCTCCGTTCCTCGACCTCCCAGCCTTCGACCGGTACTTCCACCAAACGTCCTTCTAAAAAGGCGCATAGGAAGCACAGTTCTCCTTCTCCGCCGCGGCGCCTTTCTTCTCCTGCGCCACCCAGCGGTTGCCGCCCCAGGCCGTCATCCGTTTCGCCTGGCCGCACCGCTGGTAGCCGAACATCTGGCCGTTCACCGGCGGAGGAAGCTCCCCCTCCCGGCCATCCTCCTGAGATGGCCGATGACCCTATAGACCCCATGGACGATGACTGTCTGCCTCCTGCTAGCGGCGGCAGTGCTCGCTCGAAGCCAGGCCCTAAGCGGCCTTCGAGGTGACCCCTTCTCTCATCTTCCTTTTCTTACGATGGCACTTATTAACTGGAATATTCGCAGCATTCGCTCCAACCGAGAGGACTTGAAGTTGCTGCTCCGCTCGCATCGTCCGCTCGTCGTAGCCCTCCAGGAAACGAAGCTACGCCCATGCGATCAAATTGCCTTCGCACACTACAACTCTGTGCGTTTTGACCTACCCCCTGTGGTAGGTATCCCAGCTCATGGAGGGGTTATGTTGCTGGTCCGGGATGATATTTACTACGATCCCATCACGTTGCACACCGGCCTGCAGGCAGTAGCCATCCGCATTACTCTCCCCACTTTCACGTTTTCCTTTTGTACCGTTTACGCTCCATCGTCATCTGCCGTTACCAGGGCAGACATGACGCAACTTATTACTCAGCTACCTGCACCATTTTTGTTAACTGGAGACTTCAATGCCCACCATCCTCTTTGGGGCTCTCCAGCATCCTGCCCGAGGGGCTCCTTGTTAGCTGACCTTTTCAACCAGCTCAATCTTGTCTGCCTCAATACTGGCGCCCCTACTTTTCTTTCGGACACATCTCATACCTATTCCCATTTAGACCTCTCTATATGTACTCCCCAACTTGCACGCCGGTTTGAGTGGTATGCACTTGCTGATGCATATTCGAGCGACCACTTCCCGTGTGTTATCCATCTCCTGCAGCATACTCCCTCTCCGTGCTCCTCTCGTTGGACCATCTCCAAGGCAGACTGGGGGCTCTTCTCTTCCAGGGCGACCTTTCAGGATCAAACCTTCACAAGCTGCGATCGTCAGGTCGCACACCTCACGGAAGTCATTCTCGCTGCTGCTGAATATTCCATCCCTCACCCTACTTCTTCTCCACGTCGCGTACCGGTCCCCTGGTGGACCGCAGCATGTAGGGACGCTTTACGTGCTCGTCGACGTGCTTTACGCACCTTTAAACGCCACCCTACAGTGGCGAATTGCATTAATTATAAACGATTACGTGCTCAGTGTCGTCGTATTATTAAAGAAAGCAAGAAAGCCAGCTGGGCTGCTTTCACCAGCACCTTCAACAGTTCTACTCCTTCTGTTGTCTGGGGTAGCCTGCGCCGGCTATCTGGCACTAAGGTCCACTCCCCAGTTTCTGGCTTGAAGGTCGCGAATGAAGTCCTTGTGGCCCCTGAGGCTGTCTCCAATGCCTTCGGCCGCTTTTTCGCCGAGGTTTCGAGCTCCGCTCATTACCACCCTGCCTTCCTCCCCCGCAAACAGGCAGAGGAGGCGAGGCCACCTAACTTCCGCTCCTCGAATCGTGAAGGTTATAATGCCCCATTCACCATGCGGGAACTGGAAAACGCACTTGGCCGATCACGGTCCTCCGCTCCAGGGCCTGATTCTATTCATATCCAGATGCTGAAGAACCTTTCTCCTGCGGGTAAAGGTTTTCTTCTTCGTACTTACAATCGCATCTGGATTGAGGGACATGTTCCCGCATGCTGGCGCGAGTCTATTGTTGTCCCGATTCCTAAGCCGGGGCAGGACAAGCACTTGCCTTCCAGTTATCGACCTATCTCGCTTACCAGCTGTGTCTGTAAAGTGATGGAGCGAATGGTTAACTCTCGATTGGTTTGGCTGCTCGAGTCTCGACGCCTACTTACCAATGTACAATGTGGATTTCGAAGGCGCCGCTCTGCTGTCGACCATCTGGTTACCTTGTCGACCTTCATCATGAATAACTTCTTGCGGAAGCGCCCGACCGCGGCTGTGTTCTTTGATTTGGAGAAGGCTTACGACACCTGTTGGAGGGCGGGCATTCTCCGCACCATGCATACGTGGGGCTTTCGCGGTCGCCTCCCTCTTTTTATTCGTTCCTTTTTAATGGATAGACAGTTTCGGGTGCGTGTGGGTTCTGTCCTGTCCGACACCTTTCGCCAGGAGAATGGGGTGCCACAGGGCTCAGTTTTGAGCGTCGCTCTCTTCGCCATCGCGATCAATCCAATAATGGATTGCCTCCCAGCTGATGTATCAGGCTCCCTTTTCGTGGACGATTTTACCATCTATTGCAGCGCGCAGTGTCCACGTGTCCTGGAGCGCTGTCTTCAGCGTTCTCTTGACCGTCTTTACTCTTGGAGTGTCGCCAATGGCTTCCGTTTTTCTGCCGAGAAGACGGTCTGTATTAACTTTTGGCGCTACAAAGAGTTTCTCCCACCGTCCTTACGACTCGGTCCCGTTGCTCTCCCACTCGTGGAGACAATCAAATTTTTAGGCCTTACCTTTGACAGGAAACTTAGCTGGTCTCCACATGTGTCATATTTGGCCGCCCGTTGTACCCGTTCTTTAAATGTCCTCCGTGTTCTCAGTGGTATGTCGTGGGGAGCGGATCGAACCGTCCTACTTCGTCTATATCGGTCGATCGTCCGCTCCAAGCTGGATTATGGGAGCTTCGTATACTCCTCTGCACGGCCATCCATCTTACGCCGCCTCAACTCCATACAACATCGGGGTTTACGACTTGCGATCGGAGCATTTTATACCAGTCCCGTAGAGAGTCTTCATGCTGACGCTGGCGAATTGCCACTCACCTACCGGCGCGATATACTGCTTTGTCGGTATGCCTGTCGGCTACTGTCAATGCCCGACCATCCTTCTTATCGTTCCTTTTTTGACGACTCTCTTGACTTTCAATACGGGTTGTATGTCTCTGCCTTGCTACCCCCTGGAGTTCGCTTTCGTCGCCTCCTTCAACACCTTCATTTTTCACTCCCTGCAACCTTTCGAGTGGGCGAGAGCCGCACGCCACCTTGGCTCCAGGCTCAGGTCCGCGTTCACCTCGACCTCAGCTCGCTCCCAAAAGAGGTCACCCCCGGTTCGGTCTACCACTCCCGTTTTTTGGAACTTCGTTCGAAGTTCAACAACATGACTTTCATTTATACAGATGGCTCTAAGACCAATGACGGGGTCGGGTGTTCCTTTATTGTCGGGGCACAAAGTTTCCAATACCGGCTCCATGGCCATTGTTCGGTCTTCACAGCTGAGCTCTTTGCCCTCTACCAGGCTGTTCTGTACATCTGCCGCCACCGACATTCTGCTTATGTCATCTGCTCAGATTCCCTGAGCGCCATCCAGAGCCTCAGTGATCCGTACCCGGTTCACCCTTTCGTACACCGGATCCAACGCTCTCTTCAGCAGCTGGTGGACGTCGGTACGCCGGTTAGCTTTATGTGGGTTCCTGGCCATGTCGGTATCCCTGGGAACGAAGCTGCAGATGCCGCGGCCAAGGCTGCGGTCCTCCAGCCTCGGACAGCTTCTTGTTGTGTCCCTTCGTCCGATTTTAGCAGGGTCATTTGTCGGCGCGTTGTGTCGCTGTGGCATGCCGATTGGGCTGCACTTACCGACAACAAGCTTCGGGCCTTAAAACCTCTTCCCGTGGCTTGGACGTCCTCCTCACGCCCTTCTCGGCGGGAGGAGGTCGTTTTAGCAAGGTTAAGAATTGGACACTGCCGGTTCAGCCATCGCCATCTGCTGACGGCTGCGCCGGCGCCGTTCTGCCCATGTGGGCACTTGCTGACGGTTAGTCACATTTTAATGTCCTGTCCCGATCTTAAAACACTGCGCCTCGATCTTAACCTGCCTACTACTTTCGATGCCATTTTAGCGGATGACCCACGAGCAGCTGCTCGTGTTCTTTGTTTTATCAATTTGACAAACCTCGCTAAGGACATTTGATGATGTTTTTTAATCCTCTGCCTGTCAGTCTGTCTTTTATTGTGTTTTCCCTTTTAGTTGTTGTTGTCAACTTGTGCCTCGCGGTGCATTCTTAGAGTAGTCAGGGCGCTAATGACCATTGAAGTTGTGCGCCCGAAAACCACAAAAAAAAAAAAAAAAAAAAAAAAAGTGAGGTCCTCTGCTTCCTGAAGATCATGTAGCAGCTCGAAAATGCACAATGTAAGAGGGTTACTCACTTGTAGCTATATGTACACATAAGAATTCAGTTTTTACCCACTGCAGCGAGGAGTGACATCATAGAATGTCACACCGTATATTGTCATTAAAATTCGTTTTCTGGGACGTTCACAAACAAAGCTTCCCTTAAGTTAACAAGCTAACTTCTCCTTTATTCTGGTCCTGTTCAAGAACTTCTCAATGTCTTGTTGTTTTTCATCTTTTACAAAGTGTAAATTTTTGCAGTACAAATTGCGTTGATTCCTGTATTGTCAATTTTTGGGTTAATACTCTTTTCAGAATTGTCATTGAGATTTGTTTTAATCATTGCATTTACTTGTTTTCGTAAATAGTATGTGTATACTTCGTTGTATATTGGATTTAATTTGGTCTTGTGGTGTTGGTTTCGGTGCCGGTATAGCAGCCGCTGCAACATATCACGTTGGTGCTGGCCTAGTGCTCAGCATTTGAGAGGATTTGAATTCCCGCCGCATCTGGTAGCGCTGTAACGCTGCGCTGTTCACATTTGTGGCGAGCCATGGCGGTCGTTTTTCCTGGAGCGATAGAAGGACTGAGAGAGAGCCACCAGTCTCTCTTGTCCTGCTGACTGGTGTGAAAGCGGCTGTTAGTCGAAATCGCTTCCCACGTTACCGAGCCGTGTACTTTACGATTAAGCGTTGACGTCGTCCGTGGCATATGTATACGTCGTGCTGATTGATTTCCCACGTGCTGTTAGATGTAGGAGAGTGCACTTGAGGATTCAGTAGAACCAGGCATGTGTATGAAGGGGGTCCGAAGGTGGTTTCGGCGAGCTGTGACTTGTATAGATGAGGTATGTTTCAGAGGTGGAGTCCACGTAAAGGCTGTTAATGCGTACTTGTGTAGGTTTTCCTGGAGCACAGTATGATCACGTCTTCGGAAGTTTGTTTGATGGTGTGATTTCCACAACTGCGCGAGTTTGGTCGCATGCCAGTCGATGTGCGCGTGAGTGCATGTTCCGGAGCACAGTGAAATCATGTTCTGGGAAATTGGGTTCTTTAGATGGAGTCATTTCCACAGTTACGTTACTTGAGTTTCGGTGATTTATTGTCTGACAAAAGAATCTAAGTTGCGTTTCTCCGTTGGTCGCATTTGTCTGTTAGTTCGTACTCTCCGCTGTTGACCACGTATCGTAGGCATTCGCATCGGAACTGTATTCTATTCCTCGATCACGGTCGCTGTCAGTACTCAGCAGGCTGCCGATCGGTGAAGAGGTATCCTGCACATTGTACAACCGCGTCACGATAGTATTGGTCGTCTTGATTTCAGAAACTTGCGACGTTGTGTTGACGCAGAACTGTTGGCAAGTGTGCTCCGGTCTGTCATCTGGGCGAGGTCCAATGCGAGTAGTAAGAGTGAGGTATGTGACATTGTATGGATTCTGTTTTACGTATCTTGGATTGCTGCTTCGATTTGTCTTATCAATTTTCACTTGTGCTGAGAAATCTTAAGAGCTGTTGAGCGCCAGTGGATGGAAAAATCCGTTGCTCAGATGCGAGTCTTTTATTCCTATACTTCAGTTCTTGGTGGAATTCTTGTCTGTTGTGTTGATTGGTGTGCAAGACATGAATTAATGTGTGCTGTATAATCACCGTGTTCGTCTCAATGTATCTTAAGTAATACCCGCTTTCGTGTAAAACGTTTCAGTGGCGAGCAGCGTTAGTAAGAAAACTGCCTAGTTGCGACTGAATCTGTACCGTAAGAAATACTTAAGCTGAAATCATCTTGGGAAGAGTGGGACTAATCGCTACAAGTAACGAAGATACCAGTACAGTAGGCTAATGGTACCTGTGGACAGGCGGGAGAGTCCCAGGTGGGCTAAGTGAAAACAAGCCATAAACGGCTAGTACGGATCTGCTTACCAGTATTTTATTGAGTTACGAACTGTAAAATGTGTTGTGGATTGGCAGCAGCCAACCCACGGAGTTTGGAGGAAGCCGAAAGGCACGCGTTTAAGCTCACGCAGGCTGGCGTGAGGTCTGGAAGAGGACAAGGAATTACGACTTCAGAAAAAAGGTGGTACTTGGTGGAATACTTAACTCTAATCGATCAATGTTGAACGTAGCTCTTGTCTGTACATTATTTAGAATATCAATAGCAATTGATAATGGCGCCTTGCTAGGTCGTAGCAAATGTCGTAGTTGAATATGCGAACTATCGTCTCGGCAAATGAGGGCGTATTTTGTCAGTGAACCATCGCTAGCAAAGTCAGTTGTACAACTGGGGCGAGTGCTAGGAAGTCTCTCTAGACCTGCCGTGTAACGGCCGATTTAAAGGCTACCACCTAGCAAGTGTGGTGTCTGGCGGTGCCACCACAAAATGCGCTATGGAATAAGTACTAGTTGCGTCATCTTGGAGCAAAGCTTTTGGTACTGGGTGGTGATATCAGAAATTTAATTAATGCAGTCATAATGAAAAGGCTGCGTGTGAACTAAACCTTGTTGTCGTTTGCCTGTATTCACTTATCCTTGTCGGGTGTTGACATGATTACCTTCCTGTTTTATGGGGATACTTCATATTTAAATTTAGCCACCTGTCACAGTTAAAGCCATGCTGTAGTTTCACAGTTAGTAAGGCCACGTTACTTGGATGTTTCTACGTAAACTGCGTCTGTCCTTCGGTTGTTTTCCACCACTGCAGTGGCGTCGTCGCCCGCGATCAGAAAGCAGGAAGTAGAGATCCCCAAGACATGAGCGGACTTACCTTGCTGTTAAGGCTTAAAATGAAAGTATTCAGCGGAACCGTCTACCAGTCACTAAAGCCCCTCTCTCCATTCTACAGCCACTTCATATGGTGTAGTACTGCTTGTTGCTGTCGAAGCCTTTCGTTTTTTTCTTAAGTGGGCAATAGACTAGTTCGTTTTAAGTACTCTGGTCTGCCCTGGATTGTTTCCATGTCCTACACAGGTGTTAGGACGTCATACAATTTTTTTTCGAGTTATTACGTTACTACTCTTGACTGTAGCATTACGTACGGAAAGTGCTGTTTGACGTTGCCCTTGTACGATGTGCAGAATACCTCTTCACTAATCGACGCCCTGCTGAGTACTCGCAGTTAGGGCTGCCGCCTGCCAGCATTCTCTCTTCACCATCTTCTAATGGGTGAGTATCAAGTTTTTTGTATTCTAGCTTACAGTTGCTTCGCATATGTGCAGCGCCTTTCTATTCCAGAAGGCAGTTGTTCAGCGGGAGTTCATTATTTGCCTTTATGCAGTAGATCTGGCTACATCAAGAAAACTGTTGTTCCAAGTTTCTAATCAAATTTTTATCTGTAGGCCTCTCTTCATTAAAGGCTGTATTCTATACAGCTTAGAAAGCTTGAATACTCATCCTTTAACAATTACGTAATTAGTTTTACAACACCACGTTAGCTATAAGCATTTCTAAGAATAATTCTGCGATTCATGTTCCTCCGTTGTATGGGGAACGCGATCTGTGGAGCGGAGAAACCTGACAGCTGACGTAAAACAGCTGACTTAATTTACTACTTGACTACCTAAAATTGCACTGCAGCATGTTACGGCAGAGGAGTTGTTCTTACTATGGTGCGTTAATTTCAGCAAGTAACAGTTTGTAATTTGCAGATAATGGATCTGAGAATATATATATATTATAGCCTACTCTCTGCTACCTCAAACTCTGTTTTTGTTTGTTTCACCTGGGAAGCTGAAAAACAAAATATTCCGGACAGAGCATCGTCAAGAAACCATGGAGCTACCAAATGACCTCTACCTCTGATGAAAGTTTCTGGTTGTTCAACACTGAAACGAGCAACAGCAACATCTCTCTCCCATCTGAACGCTTATTCCTCCTCAGTGTAAGAGCTCCATACTGCTGCCGACAGGTAGCACTACAGCTTCTCAATTATGTACAGGACGTGACTCTTCAGAGAATGAGGGTGGAGAAAATGGCTCCTTCGTAGCCAGGACACATTCTGCTGGCGGTTCTTTCACCTTACCTTTGCTTCCTTATTTGGTGGCTTTGGCTAGACTCTTCACTTCGTTGTACAGACGACGAAACGTGTGTTGCGTAGTGACAGAAAAAGTGTCGTTAAAACTATTTTGCTTTAAATTTTCATGTATGAAATTGTTTGATCTGGCACTCACTGTCATTAACTGTTCAATAAGTGGTCATAAGAATTCGTCTAGAAGGTAGTAAACTTGCAGGATAACTGTTCTATGCTGCGAACTCGTAAGCCCATTTTGTGTATAAGCGTCCGTTGGCACCGCTGTAGCAATAAAGACAGCAATAAAAGCGCGTTCACAATCGTCACTATTTCTAGCACAGTGTTCTTCTGCATCCAGATGTTTGTATCAAATTTCAGCATCAGATTGGTGGGTAAAGGATGATAGGTCAACAGCTCTGCTTCCTTATCTGCATTTTAAATAACCAGTGCCATCAAAAGGGTGAGTCGGGAGGGGGGGGGGGGGGCCCTCGATCACTGGTTAGTGCTATGCCCCAGCAGAGTGTGTGTGTGTGTGTGTGTGTGTGTGTGTGTGTGTGTGTGTGTGTGTGTGTGTTTTATTTTTTTTTGCGGTGGCTGCATGGGTTAGAATAGGGCCCCGATTTTCCTGCCTGCCGTAAGAGGCGACTTAAAGGAGTCTCAAGCTATTCGGCCTATATATGTTGGTCCCCTCTCGGGATATTTCCAAGATCCACTCCCCCCCCCCCCCCCCCCCCTAAACCCCGCCCGCCTACTATAGCACTGTGTGATTGGATGGCCATTGGTCTGGTGACTTCAATCTGAGTGTTACCGTTTTTGCTGAACCGTAAGCACTTGTCTGATGGGTTGATACCATGACCAGAAGACATAACCATTGCTCTTTCTGTGTATTCATTTAATTACACACATTTCATTCGTAGTGGACATGCATATGTGACGACCCTCAGGCTGCTATAGTAAGTTCCTTGTCAGTTTCGAGTCTTTCATCCTTGGGTATTTTTTTCATACCAGCTTCAGACTGCAGAAAATCTCACGATAGATTGTATGTCCAGAGGTAAGACTACCGGTCAGGTGGATTACACCCGACTCACTTAAACAAAATGCTTGATTAGTAACTCAGGGTATGTGGTTTTCGTCTGATAAAATGTAAAGTCTGTCACAAGTCCATTGGGATTTGCAAGAACACACCATGTCATCTAATGACGCATCTGCCCCTTTTTCTTGCTTCAAACACGCTTCTGTATCTTTTGTGATCAACTGGCATAATTTCCATAGCCCGTTACTTTTTGCTTCCTTTTTCGACATCATCAAACACAGCTTTCTAACTGGTCCTAGTTACGAAGTATCTGTTCGTAGTCATGTTATCACTTACCACAGGTATTCTCCATCTCTTATCTCAATACATTCGGGTAATAGGAAAGTGTAAGCAGCCCACCACCAGGCATACGCCAATAAACATCTTCAGTTGTCAAATCTAAATCCAAAGGCCTTCCATTCACTTTAGCGTACGTTCAATTATTAGTTGGAATATGTCATCGTGCAGGTACTGTTTAAAATAATCAACGTATCTGTAGTTGCTAGTGGGTGTTGCAGGCAGTATTGATTGGGAAATTGTTATTGAAGTTGGTTTGAAGGATCTTCACCAGTAGCACCTCCGTGCAGTTCGAGGAGGAACGTATAATTTAAAATTACTTCAATTTATTGGAATAAAAGTTGGCTCCTAATCTGTTCATACATTTACACTTACAACAGGAAGGGGAAAACTTTCGCGGACGCCTACTTTGCGCACGCCTTCGGGACTGTGAAAGTATTGTTTAGTTCCTGTTCTACAAATACGTTACATCAGATTCCTCCACTGATTCTTCACTGTCAGGGGAACACACGTCAATGATCGGACACACAGTTCATAATTTGTAGAAAGTCTCTCCCACTTCAAACACCGTAGCTCTTCAGATTCGCGGTGCGTTGCACATCCTGAGCTTGGACTATTCACTGTTTCTGTTCTGCCTCTTTCTTGTGCATATAGGGATCCCCGTAGACGAACCTTAGTAATTCCCCTACAGCTCTACTCGATTTTGTACCCACTCTATTGTGCGTCCATTACAGTGAAGTTGGAAACTCCAATACTAAGATATTGGGGCCTGAAGGCGTAGGTGACACTGAGGCAGTAGAATTGCGATAGAGAATGCGTACGCAACCTGCATCGGCGGAAGCGACATAATTGGTTCAGGATAGAACGTCGCGATACAACACTGATCTGTATGTCTACTAGATCATTCAGCGCAACATAAATATCTGGTCGCTCCATACATCTTCGGTCATATCCTGGAGGGAAATTGCAAGTCATCCGATTTGCCTCGAAAAAACTGTAACGTATAAGAAGCTAAGCTACGTCCACCTGTGTAGTTAGTTTCGCAACAGAGCTTTTAATTTTCGCGTAAAAAATAACCAGCGTTTTCAGATTAACTCACGTTTCCCACTAAAGTATCTCATTTTGAGGAAACTGTGCGTAAAAAAATATTCCACCTTTTACAGTTCACATTGAACTGGTAATCTGTTCGTTACTGCACTAGCTACTGTGATCGTTCAAACTACAGCGCTATACATACATTACAAATTTTGCAATGGAAAATGTTGCTCCCAGCCTTGTTAACTTGTGCTGCATTTTGCAGCGCTAATTGCTGTTTAAGAAATGTAGGGAGCATATCTAAATTGTTTTAAACGCTGGAAGGAAAACCTTAGCTCTTACCACTCTCCAATCTTTACGTGATACATTCCGGCATTAGGCCACGATTAGATACGGCAGTCCACGCTATGCGGGTTTTGTGCGGCCTCCAACGTGTTTCGTAAAATTATTTGGAGACGTTCTTCATATGTTAACGGGGTGGCTGGCCCACCTGTCTTTCGTAAATGGTCACCTAGTCAAATTTTCTTACACCGTTATTGTAGCTCGTCTGTCGTTTTACTCAAGATTTTGTCCCGAGTATAGCTTCCTTCTGTTACGTCGTGTGTGTGTGTGTGTGTGTGTGTGTGTGTGTGTGTGTGTGTGTGTGTGTGTGTGTGTGTGTGTGTGTGTGTGTGTGTGTGTGTGTGTGTGTGTGTGCATAAATACGAGTGTGGGTGTGGGTGTGAAACATTTTTAACTATTTTCGCCACATCTAGCTGCCTTACTATTTGTAACGGCGTTCACAACCTTGCCACTGAGAATCTGTAAACGTCCCACATTGACATATTCTCATGTCTCTGTTGACAACTCTTCCTTATATTTCTACTGAAGGTCTCTCTCTTCATTAAAGGCTGTATTCCATACAGCTTAAAAAGCTTGAATACTCATCCTTTAACAATTACATAATTACATTTACAACTCCATGTTAGCTATATGCATTTCTAAGAATAATTCAGCCATTCATGTCCCTCCATTGTACGGGGAACGCTCTCTGTGAAGCAGCTGACTTCATTTACACCTTGACTACCTAAAATTGCACTGTAGCAGGGTAGGACGGAGGAGCTGTTCTTACTATGGTGCGTTAGTTTCAGCAAGTAACAGTTCGTAATTTGCAAATAATGGATCTGAGAATATATATATTATAGCCTACTCTCTGCTACCTCAAACTCAGTTTTTGCTTGTTTCACCCGGAAAGCTGAAAAAAAAATCTTCCTGACAGAGCATCGTCCCCCTAGAAACCATGGAGCTACCAAGCGACATCTACCTCTGATGAAAGTCTCTGGTGGTTCAACACTGCATCTCTCTCCCATCTGAACGCTTATTCCTCGTCAGTGTAAGAGATCCATAACGACTGCCGTCAGAGAGCACTACAGCTTCTAATCATATACAGTACGTGACTCGGAGAATGAGGGTGGAGAAAATGTCTCCTTCGTAGCCAGGACACATTCTGCTGACGGTCCTATCACCTTACCTATCATCACTAACTTTTCTTCCTTATTTAGAGGCGTTGGCTCGGCTTTTCACTTATAAAAGAATTAATTTCGTAGTACAGACGACGAAACGTGTATTGCGTACTGACAGGAAAAGTTTCGTTAAAACTATTTTGGTTTAAATTGTCATTTGTGGAATTCTTTTTGATCTGCTACTCACTGTCATTAACTGATTAACGAATGGTCACAAGAATGCGTCTACAATTTAGTTCTCCTTAGAGGATTACTGTTTTATACTGCGAACTGTTACTCCCATTTTGTATATAAGCATCCGTTGGCACAGCTGTAGCAACAAATACAGCAGTAAAAAGGTATTTACAATCGTCACTATTTCTAGCACAGTGTTCTTCTGCAGCCTGACGTTCGTATCAAATTTTAGCGTCAGATTGGTGGGTAACGGATAGCAGATCAACAGCTCTGCTTCCTTATCCGCATTTTAACTAGTCAGTGCCATCAAAAGGGGGGGGGGGGGGGTTAGGGCTAGGAAGAGTTGTCTTCTTCCTTCGTTCTACTGGTGTTCACAACAGGACCTACCATCGTCGCATCAGCAATCACAAAAGAAGGGAAAGCAGATGGGTTAACCATGGTTTTTGACAATGCCCGGTTTTCAGTCATTCGACTTCTGAAGTTTGGTCAGAAATCCGTGGCAACTGTGGAGTGGAGCCATGAATAATACACCAACTGTTTGCATGCTTGTCTGCAGTGCTAACACCGTTCCACTACATACTACTGCCTCACTTGCACAGCACCAGTGGATCCGTGCTGGGTCCAAATCACAGAGATGACTGGATCGCAACAACATTACTACCATTGTATTGAAACAAAGATTAGGATTGGTGCTGCTGGGTTCAGGGTTGTGTGCAGATTTGTAAACCCATTAATTTACACGAGAATCGAATACCACCCAGAAGGTATGTGCCCCATGGGTGAGCTTCCTGCAAGCACTTTCAATTGGTTTAGTTTTTCAGTCTCCATCCCTTCAAGGAGGTAGTTAACTGAAAAATAATTATTTATTTCTGTACATTAGTCAGTGTCTTTACCTGCTGTTGACTGTCGCTGTCGATGCCCATCGACTATTCACATCACCGGCCTTCAGCCCTCTCAAGGTAACCAATGCGGGCAGCTCGATCACTGGCGTCATTGCGATGCCCCAGCAGTGAGTTTTTGTGGTATGTGTTTGACTTCTTGACAGTGGGTCCAAGGGTTAGAATAGAGCCCCAGTATTACTGCCTGGTATAAGAGGCGACTAAAAGGAGTCTCCACCGATTTGGCCTTTGCATTGGTCCCCTCACGGGTATGACCTCCATTTTCCCAAATTTCCTTTGCTAGTGCGTGAAATTTGGGGAAGCACCCCTTACTTGATGTTTTTTGTTTGTCCATCATGCAGCAAGATCCTGCATGCTACTTAATGTCGTGTGGCGGGCTTTGCACACAATGTCTTCTGGGTTGCCTCCTCCTTGTCTCCTGTTCCGTCCAATCCTTCATGCCCATGACAATTCCCGACCATTTCGACACCAAAAATCCAGCACAGTAGCCAGTCTGTCGTGGTGGGGTCGTCATGTCCCTCTGATAGCCCCCTGAGAACACAGGGATCGCACTACCGATGCCTGAGCTGAGACCTCCCCATGTATGCCAAGGAGTAGGTGCCCAACTTTTTGGGGCACCAGGACTCCAGGCAATGGCCAACCAGCCAGGTGGCCCTTGCTGAGGCTCAGTGGCGTCTGTGGAGAGAGCCCCTGGTCGGAGTGGGTGGTATCAGGGGGGACGACCCGCAATGAAGCCTGGTACATCATCTCTCGCTGGTGGGCCTTCACCAGCAGTCTCTAAGCAATCGAGGTCTAACCTCAACAGGAAGAAGTTTGATCAGAGATCATTTTCCTCCCTGGCCACTCCATGGGAGGAACACATGGCTAAAGACAGCAGTGGAGATTACTCACCCCGGTACCTTGTTTGTACGCGGGTTGATGGTGAATCTTTTATGCCAACCAAGCCCCAGTTTTTTGTGAAGCATTTAGAGGAAAAGTTCGGGGAGGTGGAGGGCTTGTCCAAAATGCGCTCTGGGTCAGTACTCATCAAACCAACCTCTTATGCCCAGTCACGGAGTTTTCTCGCTTGTGACAAGTTGGTGGATGTTTCTGTTAGCATCACGCCCCATAAGAGTCTCAACATGGTCCAGGGTATTATGTTCCACAGGGATCTTCTGCTGCAGTCCGACGATGAACTACGCTCCAACCAACGACGACGGGGTGTTCACTTCGTCCGGCGGGTCCATCGGGTCCAAGGGACAATCAGGTAGCCACCGGTGTCTTAATCTTAGCCAACGAGGGTGATGTCTTACCCGAAAGGGTAAAGGTGATGGTTTACCGTTATGATGTGAAGCCATATATCCCTCAACCGAAGCAGTGTTTTAAATGCTGGAAGTTCGGGCACATGCCATCTCGCTGTACTTCCGGCTTCACGTGTAGAGATTGTGGGCGTCCATCGCATCCCAATACTCCATGTGCTCCGCCTCCTATCTGTGTTAACTGCGGAGAACACCATTCCCCCTGCTCGCCGAACTGCAGGATATTCCAGAAAGAAATGAAGATAATGGAATATAAGACCATGGACCGCCTGACCTACCCAGAGGCTAGGCGGAAATATGAGAGGCTCAATCCTGTACCAATGACGTCAACCTACGCCACTTCTGCCACGACGGTTCTCCCATCCCCCGTGTCATCCCGCACAGTTAACTCTGTGATCGGTCAGATTCCACCAGCCCCCATGATTGTGGGGGGCACTTCACCCCCTGTTGCAACTGTTCCATCTACTTCAGGAGCAACACCCCCCAACCATCGGGGACATACGTTCCTCCTTCCCAGCTGGAGAAGAGTAAGACTCCCTCGGCTAATCTCGCCAGGAAGGGGTCCCTTGTGGACCTCCCTTCGCAAGTTCCGACCAGCGGAAAAGCGGACACCCGCAAGTGGATGCAACAACTACCAGTCGCTGGTCATACGGCCTCACGGTCGTCGTCCGTCCCTGAGAGTGACCCAGTGAAGCCCTCCAAGCCTGAACCACCGAAGGCTCAGTGAGAGAAGCAGAAAAAGAAGAATGTCCCCAAGAATCCTGACACTGCGGTGGCACCCGTCCCACCGCTACCAACAAGCTCAGCGTCTGAGGACGAGGTCGAGATTCTGGCGTCTGCTGCAGACCTGGATCTCGCCGGTCCCTCAGACGCCATGGATGTCACTCGTGCGGGTTCTGAATCGGAGCCAGCGGGTGAACAAGCGGCGTAAATTGTCTTCCTAGTCTCTTCACGCCTTCTACGCCATGGACAATTTCATACTCCAGTGGAACTGCAGCGGTTTTTTCCACAATCTAGTCGAGCTCCGACAACTTAACAGCCTTCACCGTTTCTTCTGCATTGCACTTCAGGAAACTTGGTTTCCAGCAATGCGCACCCCCGCCCTCCGTGGCTATCGGGGTTATTATAAGAACCGGGCAGCTTATGAAAGGGTGTCTGGTGGCGTCTGCATATATGTCCTTAACTCTCTACACAGCGAGTCTATCCCTCTACAAACAGCTTTAGAGGCTCTCTCTGTTCGGATGTGGGTGCCACAGGCTGTTACTGTCTGCAGTCTTTACCTTCCACCGGATGGTGATGTCGCACATCATGCCCTGGCTGCGCTGATAGCCCAATTGCCGCCACCTTTCTTATTACTTCAACGCTCATAACCCTCTGTGGGCTGGGTCAGTGGCGTCAGGTCGAGGTGCCACCATTGAGCATTTATTGGCACAGCTCGATCTTTCACTGTTAAATGATGGTTCCTTCACACACTTCAGTGTGGCGTATGGCACGTACTCCACCATTGACCTTTCGATCTGCAGCCCTAGCCTCTTACCGTCTCCCCCTGCGGGTTCGGGGGTAAGAATAGGCCCGCGGTATTCCTGCCTGTCGTAAGAGGCGACTAAAAGGAGTCTCAAATGTTTCGGCCTTATGTGATGGTCCCCTCTCGGGTTTGACCTCCATCTTCCTAAATTATTCCGAAGAGCGAGCCAATTGGGGAAGGGCGCCTTACATGGTGCACTGTATCCGTCGTGCAATTAGACCTTTAGCCGGCTTTCTCGTCGTTGCAATGGTGTCCCGCTCATTTTCGATCTCTTGGGCGATTACCACGCTGCACTCTGCAGTGTTTCTTTTATCTGCGACGACGACCTTGGTCAGTTTTGCACCTAAGATCCAGCACGGTAGCCAGTCCGTTGTGGTGGGGCCGCCATGTACCCTCTTGGTTGTAGCCCCCTGACAACACAGGGATCGCTCTACTGATGCCTGCGCCGTTAACTCCCCACGTATGCCAAGGAGTAGATGCCCGTCTCCTTGTGGCATCAGGACTCCCAGCAATGGCAGTCCTGCCAGATGGCTATTGCTGCGGCTGGGTGGCGCCCGTGGGGAGGGCCCTTGGTCGGAGTAGGTGGCATCAGGGCGGATGACCCGCAATGAAGCGTGGTACATCATCTCTCGCTGGCGGCCAGCCGTCAGCAGTCTCTAAGCGTTCGAGGGCTCATTTTAAGGGTAATGTTTATGACCCCAAATCGTTCCCATCCCTGGCCACACCATGGGAGGAACGAAAGGCGTTGAATGAAAGTGAAACGTATTCGCCCAGTTATCTTGTCTGTACCAGAGCTGATGGGGAATCTTTTATATCCGTGAAGCCTCAGTTCTTTGTCGAGCATTTAGAGGACAAGTTTGGGGAGGTGGAGGGCTTGTCAAAGATGCGGTCCGGATCGGTGTTGATAAAAACGGCATCCTCCGCCCAGTCGCGGGCCTTGCTCGCTTGTACTAAGCTGGGGGATGTCTCCGTCACTATCACCCCCCATAAAAGCTTAAATATGGTTCAGGGAATTATTTTTCACCGCGATCTCCTTTTACAGTCCGATGACGAGCTGCGCGCCAACTTAGAGCGACGAGGTGTACATTTCGTCCGGCGCGTTCATCGGGGTCCGAGGGACAATCAGGTTGCTACCGGTGCCTTCATCTTGGCCTTCGAGGGTGATACGTTACCGGAAAAGGTCAAGGTGATGGTCTACCGATGTGACGTCAAGCCCTATATCCCTCCCCCGATGCGGTGCTTTAAGTGCTGGAAGTTCGGTCACATGTCCTCTCGCTGTACTTCTAGCCTCACATGTCGAGATTGTGGACGCCCATCTCATCCCGATACTCCATGTGCTCCGCCTCCCGTCTGTGTCAACTGTGGAGAGCCTCATTCCCCTTGCTCGCCGGACTGTAGTGTCTTACAGAAAGAACGCAAAATCATGGAATATAAGACCCTGGACCGACTGACTTACACTGAGGCCAAGCGGAAATTTGAACGGCTACATCACGTGCGCATGATGTCATCTTATGCCTCCACTGTCACTCCTGCTCCAGCTCCTTCAGCTGCAAGATATACAGTCAGCTCTCGGAACCAGAGGACCTCACCTGCCCCCTTGACAATGGGGGCCCCTTCTCTTGCTGTTGCTCCCACACCATCTACCTCGGGAGCAGCACCCACTAAACCATCGGGGACGCCAGTCCCCCTTCTCAGCCGGAGAAGCGTAAGTCTTCTTCGGCTTCTCTCGCTCGGAAGGGATCCCTTGGGTCACTCCCTTCCCAGGTTCCTACCAGCGGCACAGCAGACACCAGCCAGTGGCTGCAGCAGCCACAGGTCGCTGGTCGACGGGCTTCGCGTTCCACTTCGGTCCCAGAGACTGACTCCAATAAGCCCTCTCACCAACGGCAACCAAAGGAACAGCGAGAGAAAACGACTCTGAAGACCCGTACGTCCAAGACACCTGCGGTGGCACCTACTCCACCGCTACATAAAAGCTCTGCATCTGAGTATGAGGTGGAGATCCTTGCGTCCGCTGAGGACCTCGATCTCGCCGAACCCTCAGACGCAATGGGTAGCACTTGCACGGGTGCTCCATCGGATGTTTCAGGCGACCCAGCGGCGTAATCTGCCTTCCCAGTCCCGTCACGCCTTTCTCCGCAATGGCTACTACCATCCTCCAGTGGAACTGCAGCGGTTTCTTCCACCATCTCGCTGAGCTCCGCCAACTTATCAGCCTTCACCCTTTCTTCTGCATTGCTCTCCAGGAAACTTGGTTTCCTGCAATGCGAACCCCCGCCCTCCGTGGCTATCGGGGTTATTATAAGAACCGAGCAGCTTATGAAAGGGTGTCTGGTGGCGTCTGCATATATGTCCTTCACACTCTGCACAGCGAGTCTGTCCCTCTCCAGACGCCCTTAGAGGCTGTCGCTGTATGCGTGTGGACGCCACAGGCTGTTACCGTCTGCAGTGTTCACATTCCACCGGATGGTGATGTCTCGCAGCATGTCCTGGCTGCACTGCGACTTCAACGCCCATAACCCTCTGTGGGGTGGGTCAGTGGCAACAGGTCGAGGCGCCATCGTTGAGGGTTTCTTGTCGCAGCTCGATCTCTCGCTGTTAAATGATGGTGCCTTCACACACTTCAGTGTGGCGCATGGCACCTACTCCGCCATTGACCTTTCAATCTGTAGCCATAGCCTCTTACCGTCTGTCCAATGGAGTGTGCATGACGACCTGTGTGGTAGTGACCACTTTCCGAGTTTTTTGTCACTACCACAGCGCCACTCTTCTGGGCGCCCTAGCAGATGGGCTATGAATAAGGCTGACTGGGACTTGATCTCCTCCACTGCCGCTTTTGAGCCTCTCTCTACTGATGACATTGATGCGGTGGTTCAATCGGTCACCACCGGCATCGTTACTGCCGCCGAATCCGCCATTCCCCGTTCCTGTGGGTCCCCTCGGCGGCGGACTGTGCCTTGGTGGTCGCCTGAGATCGCTGAAGCGATTAAAGATCGCCGGCGGGCGCTCCAGCGTCACAAGCGACATCCCTCCATCGACCACCTTATCGCCTTCAAACGGCTGCGTGCGCGGGCCCGCCTCCTTATCCGCCAAGGCAAGAAGGAGTGCTGGGAGCGGTATGTATCCACCATTGGCCTCCATGTCACTCCATCGCAGGTCTGGGCCAAGATTCGACGCGTCTACGGCCATCGGACCCCTGCCAGCGTCCCTGCGCTCTCACTGAATGGAGCAGTTTGTACTGACTCCGACGTCATTGCAAATCGCTTAGCAGAGCATTTTGCTATGAGTTCCGCCTCTGCGAATTACCCCCAGGCCTTCCGGTCCATTAAAGAGCGGATGGAACGTCGGAGCCTTTCGTTTCGCACCAACCACCTAGAATCTTACAATGCTCCATTTAGTGAGTGGGAATTTCGCAGTGCCCTAGCTGCTTGCCCTGATACCGCTCCTGGGCCAGATGGCATCCACTGTCAGATGCTGAAACACCTTTCAGTGGACTGCCAGCGGCGCCTTCTCGATCTTTACAACCGTCTTTGGGTCGAGGGGGAGTTTCCGTCGCAATGGCGGGAAGGCGTTGTCATCCCCGTTTTGAAACCTAGAAAGAACCCTCTGGAGGTGGACAGCTACCGTCCCATTAGCCTCACAAACGTTCTTTGCAAGTTGCTTGAAAGGATGGTGAGCCGGCGCTTAAATTGGGTACTGGAGTCACGGGGCCTTCTGGCTCCATCTCAGGGTGGGTTCCGTAAAGGCCGCTCCGCCACCGACAATCTGGTGAGCCTGGAGTCGGCCATCCGTACTGCTTTTGCCCGCCGTCAGCACCTGGTCGCTGTCATTTTTGACATGCAGGAGGCGTATGATACGACATGGCGTCATCACATCCTTTCTACGCTTCATGGATGGGGTCTTTGGGGCCCTCTGCCGATCTTTATCCGCAATTTTCTGTCGTATCGTACCTTCCACGTGCAAGTCGCAGCCTCATATAGTTCCTCCCACGTCCAGGAGAACGGTGTGCCACAGGGTTATGTTTTAAGTGTCTGCCTGTTTCTAACAGCCATTAACGGGCTCGCTGCGGCCGTGGGAAATTCTGTCTCCGCTTCCCTGTATGCTGACGAATTCTGCCTTTACTACAGCTCTACTGGCATTGCAGCTGTTGAACGTCAGCTCCAGGGCGCTATCCGCAAAGCGCAGTCTTGTGCTGTAGCGCATGGGTTTCAGTTTTCGGCTGCAAAGACCCGCGTTATGCATTTCTGCCGCCGCCGATCAGTCCATCCTGAGCCGCGGCTTTATCTTGCCAACGAACTCCTTGCTGTGGTGGAGACCTACAGGTTTTTGGGTGTAATTTTTGGTGCCCAGCTGACTTGGCTTCCTCATATTCGGCAGGTTAAACAGATGTTGGCGGCATTTGAATGCTCTGCGATGCCTGAGCCACGCCAGGTGGGGAGCCGACCGATCTACTCTCCTACGGCTCTACCAGGCGTTAATCCAGTCCTGTCTGGATTATGAGAGCCTGGCTTATGGCTCAGCATCCCCATCTGCGTTGCGGGTGCTGGACCCAATCCTCCATAGCGGGATACGACTTGCCACTGGTGCTTTCCGCACCAGCCCTGTGGACAGCATACTAGTGGAGGCAGGTGTCCCTCCACTGCGACTGAGGCGCCAACATTTACTGGCAGCTTATGCTGCCCATGTTTTTAGCTTGCCTGGGCATCCAAATTACCGTGTCCTGTTCCCGCAGTCAGTCGTCCATCTGCCAGACCGTCGGCCCCAGTCGGGTTGTCCGATCGCCGTACGCGTCAAAGAGCTCCTCTCTGGGCTTGGGTTTTTCCCAGCTCCACCTCCTTTCCGGGCACCTCTGCGCACGCCCCCATGGTGTGTGCCTCGCTCTTGCCTTGGCCCGCGGTACTCCTGCCTGTCGTAAGAGGCGACTAAAAGGAGTCTCAAATGTTTCAGCCTTATGTGATGGTCCCCTCTCTGGTTTGACCTCCATCTTTCTAAATTCTAAATTCTTCCGAAGAGCGAGCCAATTGGGGAAGGGCGCCTTACATGGTGCACTGTATCCGTCGTGCATTGAGACCTTTAGCCGGCTTTTTCGTCGTTACAATGGTGTCCCGCTCGTTTTCCATCTCTTGCGCGATTACCACCCTGCAATCTGCGGTGTTGTTTTTTAACTGCGACGACGACCCTGGACATTTGCACCTAAGATCCAGCACGGTAGCCAGTCCGTTGTGGTGGGGCCGCCATGTACCCTCTTGGTTGTAGCCCCCTGACAACACAGGGATCGCTCTACTGATGACTGCGCCGTTAACTCCCCACTTATGCCAAGGAGTAGATGCCCATCTCTCAGGGGCATCAGGACTCCCGGCAATGGCCATCCAGCCAGGTGGCTATTGCTGTGGCTGGGTGGCGCCCGTGGGGAGGGCCCTTGGTCGGAGTAGGTGGCATCAGGGCGGATGACCCGCAATGAAGCGTGGTACATCATCTCTCGCTGGCGGCCAGCCGTCAGCAGTCTCTAAGCGTTCGAGGGCTCATTTTAAGGGTAATGTTTATGACCCCAAATCGTTCCCATCCCTGGCCACACCATGGGAGGAACGAAAGGCGTTGCATGAAAGTGAAACGTATTTGCCCAGATATCTTGTCTGTACCGGAGCTGATGGGGAATCTTTTATATCCGTGAAGCCTCAGTTCTTTGTAGAGCATTTAGAGGACAAGTTTGGGGAGGTGGAGGGCTTGTCCAAGATGCGGTCCGGATCGGTGTTGATAAAAACGGCGTCCTCCGCCCAGTCGCGGGCCCTGCTCGCTTGTACTAAGCTGGGGGATGTCTCCGTCACTATCACGCCCCATAAAAGTCTGAACATGGTCCAGGGCATTATCTTCCACAGGGATCTCCTTCTACAGTCCGATGACGAGCTGCGCGCCAACTTAGAGCGACGAGGTGTCCATTTCGCCGGCGCGTCCACCGGGGTCCGAGGGATCGTCAAGTTGCCACCGGTGCATTCATCTTGGCCTTCGAGGGTGACACGTTACCTGAGAAGGTCAAGGTGATGGTGTACCGTTGTGATGTCAAGCCGTCGTCTGTCCCTGAGACTGACCCAGTGACGCCCTCCCAGCCTGAACCACCGAAGGCACAGCGTGAGAAGCAGAAAAAGAAGAAACTCCCCAGGGCTACCGACATTGCGGTGGCACCCATTCCACCGCTTCCTACAAGCTCTGCGTCTGAGGATATGGTGGAGATTCTGGCGTCCGCTGAGGACATGGATCTCGCCGGTCCCTCGGACGCACTGTCTGGCTGTTCTCCAGGTGGTGACTCAGTAGCAGCAGGGGCCTCGGAGGCGTAATCTGCCTCCCCAGTCCCTTCACGCCTTTCCCATCCATGGCTGATACCATCCTCCAGTGGAACTGCAGCGGTTTCTTCCACCATCTAGCTGAGCTCCGACAACTTATCAGCCTTCACCCTTTCTTCTGCATTGCTCTCCAGCAAACTTGGTTTCCAGCAATGCGAACCCCCGCCCTCCGTGGCTATCGGGGTTATTTTAAGAACCGGGCAGCTTATGAAAGGGTGTCTGGTGGCGTCTGCATATATGTCCTTAACTCTCTTCACAGCGAGTTTGTACCTCTACAAACAGCTTTAGAGGCTGTCTCTGTTCGGGTGTGGACGCCACAGGCTGTTACCGTCTGCAGTATTTACCTTCCACCAGATGGTGCTGTCGCGCAGCATGTCCTGGCTGCTCTGATAGCCCAACTGCCGCCGCCTTTCTTGTTGCTGGGCGATTTCAGTGCCCACAACCCTCTATGGGGTGGGACTGTCTCCGATGACCGCGGTCGTGCCGTGGAGCATTTGTTGGCTCAGCTCGACCTTAGCCTCCTGAACACCGGTGCTCCCACACAGTTCAGTGTGGCCCACGGCTCGTTCTCGGCCATTGATCTCTCTCTTTGCAGCCCTGGCCTTGTCCCATCTCTCCACTGGAGAGTGCATCCTGACCTGTGTGGTAGTGACCATTATCCCATCTATTTGTCACTGCCCCAGTGTCATTCTTCTGGGCGCCTGCCCCGCTGGGCTCTCCACAGAGCTGACTGTCCGAGTTTTACTTCTGCGGCAACCATTGAGTCTCCCCCACAGGGTGACATTGACAAGGTGGTCCGTGTCTTCACTACGTCAATCATTTCAGCGGCAGAGGCTTGCATCCCCCGCTCTTCTGGACTCCCTCGGAGGAAGGCTGTACCCTGGTGGTCGCCGGAGATTGCTGAGGCTATTCGCGACCGTAGGCGGGCCCTCCAGCGTAATAGGCGGCACCCGTCTCTCGAGACCCTCATCGCCTTCAAGAGGCTCCGTGCCTTCGCCCGTCGTCTTATAACACGGCGTAAGCAGGAATGCTGGGAGGGGTATGTCTCATCCTTGGGCTCCCGTGTATCCCCCTCGCTGGTGTGGTCCCGGATACGGCGGATTTATGGACACCAGACCCCTATGGGTGTCCTTGGGATCTCCTTGGACAGCGCTGTCTGCACGGACGCTGCCGCCATTGCTGAACAGCTTGCCGCGCACTTTGCTCAGAGCTCTGCGACTGCATCTTATCCCCCCACCTTTCGCTCTCTAAAGGAGCGAGCCGAGCGGACGCCGCTCTCATTTCACACGCGTCGTTCTGAAACATACAATGCCCCTTTCAGCGAGAGGGAATTCCTCGCTGCTCTCGCCGATTGCCCTGATACAGCACCAGGCCCAGACTGCATCCACGCGCAGATGCTGAAGCATCTCTCCAGGGACTGCCAGAGACACATTCTCGCGATATTTAATCGCATTTGGAGCGAAGGTGTGTTCCCGTCGCAATGGCGAGAGGGTGTTATTGTCCCCATCTTGAAACCCAGTGCGGACCCACTGACGGTGGACAGCTATCGTCCCATTACCCTCACCAACGTTTTGTGCAAATTGCTCGAACGTATGGTGGGGCGGCGTTTGTGTTGGGTCCTTGAGTCGCGCGGTCTCCTCGCTCCATCCCAGGGTGGCTTCCGTCGGGGCTGGTCTGCCACGGACAATTTGGTGCCGCTGGAATCTGCTATCCGTATGCTCGACGTCAGCATCTCGTTGCTATATTTTTCGATTTGCGGAAGGCGTATGACACCACATGGAGGCATCACATCCTTGCTACGTTGCGTGAGTGGGGTCTTCGTGGTCGGCTCCTGGGTTTTCTTCAAACCTTTTTATTGCGCCGCTCTTTCCGGGTGCAAGTCGGTGCCCCCTCTAGTTCATCTTATATACAGGAAAATGGGGTCCCGCAGGGCTCGGTGTTGAGCGTCTCCTTACTTCTGGTGGCCATTAATGGTCTGGCTGCAGCCGTGGGGTCGTCGGTGTCTTCTTCTTTGTATGCCGACGACTTTTGCGTCTCATTTAGCTCCACAACTACGGGAGTCGCCGAACGCAGGCTGCAAGTAGCCGTTCGCAAGGCAGCATCGTGGGCTCTGACTCACGGTTTTCAGTTATCTGCAGCCAAGACTCGAGTTATGCACTTCTCCAGGCGTCGGACGGTCCACCCTCATCCTGAACTTCACAACTGCAAGCAGGTGCCCACCGAGGTAGACACTTGCCGCTTCTTGGGACTCGTGTTTGATGCCCGGCTCACATGGGTTCCCCATATTACTCAGCTGAAGCAAAAGTGCTGGCGGCACCTCAACGCCCTCCGCTGCCTCAGCCACACATCGTGGGGTGCGGATCGCTGCACGCTGTTGCGACTGTACAGAGCCCTTGTGCAGTCCAGGCTTGATAATGGGAGCCTGGCCTATGGGTCTGCATCACCCTCAGTGTTGAAGTTGTTAGACCCCATACATCACTGTGGGGTTCGGCTTGCAACTGGCGCATTTCGTACCAGCCCTGTGGATAGTCTACTGGTGGAGGCCGGGGTTCCCCCGCTGCGGATTCGCCGCCATCGACTGCTCGCCGACTATGCTGTCCACGTTCATTGCTCGCCGGACCATCCCAATCGTCGCCTGCTTTTCCCTGTCACGGTCCTCCATCTGCCCGAACGGCGACCTCGGTCTGGGCTTTCCATAGCTGTCCGTGTCCAGTCCCTGCTGTCCGAACTGGGATCATTCCCTCTTCTGCTTCCCTTCCGGGTCCGTGCACCTACGCCTCCCTGCTGCTTGTCCCGTCCGTCCGTCCGTCTGGACTTGGCACAGGGACCCAAGGACTCGGTTCCGCCTGTGGCCCTCCGTCGCCGTTTTCTTGCGCTCCTCGCCTCATTTTCGGACTGTGAGCCTGTCTACACCGATGGTTCCCTGGTTGATGGTCGCACTGCCTACGCTTTTGCTCACGCTGCCCATGTCGAGCAGCGCTCCTTGCCAGCTGGCTGCAGTATTTTTACTGCAGAGCTGGTGGCCATCTTGCGCGCTCTTGAGCATATGCGTTTCTGCTCAGGTAGGTCAATCGTCATCTGCAGTGACACCCTGAGCAGCCTTCAGGCCATCGACCGCTGCTATCCCTCTTCTCCTCTGGTGTCCTCTATTCGGGAGTCTGTTTCCACCATTACCCGCTCTGGTCGTTCGGTGGTTTTTGTTTGGACGCCAGGTCACGTTGGCATCCCGGGGAACGAACGTGTTGACAGGCTGGCCAAAGGGGCGATAGACGCCCCAGCTTTGGAGATCGGCCTTACGGCTCGCGACCAGCAGCTGGTCTTGCGCCGTAAGGTGCTTGGGATGTGGGCTGCTGAGTGGCGCGGCATGACAGCCCCGAATAAACTGCGGGCTGTCAAGGAGACGACCGATGTGTGGCGTTCCTCCCTGCGGGCTTCTCGCAGGGACTCGGTGGTCCTGTGTCGGCTGCGCATCGGCCATACATACCTGACGCATGGCCATCTGTTGCGTCATAAGGATCCCCCCCCGTGTCGGTGTGGGTCCCGGCTGACGGTCGCCCACATTTTGTTGGAGTGTCCCCGACTGTGCACCCTCCGGCAGTCTTTTAATCTCCTGGGCACTTTGCCTTTGGTTTTAAGCGACAATGCCTCTGTGGCTGATGACGTTTTAAATTTTATCCGTGGTAGTCCTTTTTATGGTTCCATTAAGGGGGGTCCTGCACCTTTCCCTTTCTGTGTTTTTTGTCCTTGTGTCTCTCAATATTTGTTGCTGTTTTGGTGTGTCGTCGGATGGTTGACTCTTTCCCTTTTTTTTAGTTCTTGTGGTCAGTCAACCTGTCTCCGGCCATTTTCTTTTCTTCTGTTTCTTTCTGTTTGGTGTTCGTCTGTACTTTCCTTTTCTGTAGTGTTCGTTGGCTAATTTGTGTTCTTTAGTGCCTGGGGGGGGGGAGTCTCCTTCCCCTTGGGGTTTTATCTGCACCACGCCTTAGTCTCGCCTGTTTTTGGAATGGGGGACTGATGACCTTAGCTGTTTAGTCCCCCTTAAACATCCCAACAACCACCACCACCACCACCACCACCAGTCCCTGCATACTCTTGCGCGTTGCGGCCGCTCTGTGGTCTTTGTGTGGACCCCCGGTCATGTCGGTATCCCGGGCAATGAACATGCTGACCGCCTGGCGAAGGAGGCCACGAGACAACAGTCTCTGGTTGTTGGCCTCCCAGAGACTGATTTGCGGGCAGTCCACCGCCGAAAAGTTTTTGCGCTTTGGGACGCTGAATGGCACGATCGGATCACGCACAATAAACTCCGTGCCATTAAGGAGACGACGACTGTGTGGCGGTCATCCATGCACGCCAACCGCAGGGACTCAGTCGTCCTTTGTCGGCTCCGCATTGGCCCCACTCCCGGCTGACACACAGTTATTTACTGCGCCGGGAGGACCCTCCTGTATGTCGCTGCGGGGCGGCTTTGAGAGGGGCCCACATTTTGTTGGCCTGCCCCCTTTTAGCTGTGGTCAGGCAGACATTTGCGCTGCCTGATACGCTCCCTGCACTTCTATCTGATGACCCTGTTATGGCTGGCTTAGTTTTACGTTTTATTCGGGCTGGGTGTTTGTATCGTTTACTCTGTGTGTTTGTTCTGTTCTTTTGTGTTGATTCTGGCCATTGGCCTACGATTTTACGCTGAGTTTTTAATGTTTTCTCGGTGGTTGGCTTTTCCTTTTTATCTCTATGGTCGGCCAACCACCGTCACACTGTGTGATTTTAATTTGTATCTCAAACAACCACCGGTCGCTGGTTGTAGAGCGTCACGGTCGTCTTCAGTCCCTGAGACTGACCCAGTGAGGCCCTCCCAGCCAGAACCACCTAAGGCACAGTTCGCAAAGCAGACCAAGAAAAAAGCTCCCAAGCATCCTGACATTGCGGTGGCACCTGTCCCACCGCAACCTTCTCACTCTGCATCCCAAGATGAGGTGGAGATTCTGGCGTCCGCTGAGGACCTGGATCTCACCAGACCCTCGGACGAAATGGATGGCTGTTGTACAGGTGGTGACTCAGTAGCAGCAGGGGCCCAGGAGGCGTAATCTGCCTCCCCAACCCCCTGCGTGTTTGGGGGTAAGAATAGGCCCACGGTATTCCTGCCTGTCGTAAGAGGCGACTAAAAGGAGTCTCAAACGTTTTGGCCTTCTGTGATGGTCCCCTCTTGGGTTTGACCTCCTTTTTTCCAAATTTCCGTTGTTAGTGCGTGCCATTTGGGGAAGGATGCCTTACGTGGTGTTTTTCTATTGGTCCATCATGCACCACTATCTTGCATGTTCCCTATTGTCGTGTGGCGGGATTTACACCCAACATCTTCTGGGTGGCCTCCTTCTCGTCTTGCGCGCAATCCCCTTCTTAGCGCCCACGATAACTGTGGACCCTTTCAACACCTAAAATCCAGCACGGTAGACAGTCCGTTGTGGTGGGGTCGTCATGTACCCTCTTGGTGGTAGCCCCCTGACCACGCAGGGATCGCACTACAGATGCCAGAGCTGTTTCCTCCCCATGCATGCCAAGGAGTATGTGCCCATCTTGGTGGGGCACGGGGACTCTGGGCAACAGGATATCGGCCAGGTACCCGTTGCTTTGGCTGGGTGGCGCCCTTGGGGAGAGCCCTCGTTCGAAGTAGGTGGCATCTGGGCGGATGTAGCGCAATGAAGCGCAATAAATCACACAAAGCTGGTGGTCGCACGGCCACCAGCGTCTCTAAGCGAGGCAGAGTAGACTTTGATGCTGCGCAATATGACCCTCAGTCGTTCCCCTCGTTGGCTGCGCCATGGGAGGGACGTAGATCTAATGCCAAGCGGGAGCCTTATGTACCACAATACCTTGTCTGCAGAACGACTGATGGTGACTCCTTTCTTACGACGAAGCCTCTGTTTTTTGTGGAACACCTGGAGGATAAGTTTGGGGAAGTGGCGGGGTTGTCTAAAATGAGGAATGGGTCCATCCTCCTCAAGACGTCTTCCCCAGCCCAGTCACGAGCGTTGCTCTTCTGTGATAAGCTGGGTGACGTCCATGTTACCGTCACTCCCCACAGTAGCTTAAATATGGTCCAGGGGATTATTTACCATCGTGACCTATTGTTACAATCCGATGACGAGCTGAGAGCCGACTTAGAACGACGTGGAGTGCATTTTGTCCGTCGTGTCCATCGAGGACCCAAGACTAACAGGGTGGCCACCTGTGCCTTTATCTTGGCCTTGGAGGGTGATGTCTTGCCCGAGAACGTCAAGGTAATGGTTTACCGTAGTGACGTCAAGCCATACGTCCCTCCCCCGATGCGGTGCTTCCAGTGCTGGAAGTTTGGGCACATGTCCTCCCGTTGCCCATCAAGCGCCACATGTCGAGATTGCGGACGCCCCTCTCATCCCGATTCTCCATGTATGCCTCCGCCTGTATGTGTCAACTGTGGGGAGCACCACTCTCCATGCTCGCCGGATTGCCCCATTCTTCATAAGGAGCGGAAGATAATGGAATTTAAGACCCTGGACCGGCTTACTTATCGAGAGGCAAAACTGAAATTTGAAAGGTTGTATCCTGCTTCCCTTCGCCCATCTTATGCTGCAGCCACGTTATCGTCGCCCTCGCGAGCGACGGTTGTCGCCTCAACTGTGCCGCCTTCATTGGGCCCTCGGGGCCGTGCATCTCTGTCTGCCCCCCTCGTGTGTGGGGGCAAGCCTTCCTCTGTTGCCCCCTTAGCCGTTGGGGGCAAACCCTCTTCCGTCGCTCCCCCCACGCTTACTTTGGGGGTGCCATCTCCTACAAAACCGGGGGGCTCGATCCCTCCCCCTCCTCCTCCGCCAGCGTTGCCTCTGCCGGTTCCTCTATCGCGGAAGGGGTCCCTCGGGGCTCTCCCTTCCTCCGTTTCTTCTCCTACCCAGCCGGATGTCAGCCAGTGGCTGAAGGTTCCGCCACCTGCTGGTCGTAGGTCTTCTGCGTCGTCGTCAGCCTCCGATGCTCCTTCAGAGAAGCTCTCCCAGCCCTCTAACCCTAAGGGCCGACGCGAGAAGAAGGAACGGAATGTGTCCAAGAAGAAGGACGTTCTGGCGGTTTCAGTACCGCCTACTGTACAGTCCTGGCTCCGGGGATGAGGTGGAGATCCTCGCCTCTGCCGCGGATCTCGCCCTCACGGAACCCTTGGGGGCCTTTCCTATGGACTCAGCTGACTCTCCCCCGGTGGCGGCAGTTGACTCTGAGGCGCCGTCTGCCTCTTAGTCGCCTTCACGCCCTCCCAGTCCCTTCCTGCTTCCATTCTCCAGTGGAACTGCGGCGGTTATTTCCGCCACCTGCCTGAGCTGCGGATGCTTCTGAGTGTTTCCCCTGTTCTCTGCATTGCTCTGCAGGAAACTTGGTTTCCTGCAATGCGGACCCCCGCCCTTCGCGGTTATCAGGGATACTATAAGAACCGTGCTGCCTGTCACCGAGCATCAGGTGGGGTTTTCCTCTTTGTTCACCACTCTGTCAGTAGCTCGACAGTCCCCCTTAGACGCCTTTAGAGGCAGTCGCTGCCAGGGTTGAGCTCTCGCCGGCTACTACTGTTTGCTCTGTTTACATTCCTCCGGATGGGGAGCTCCCCCGCCATGTCTTGGCTGCGCTGCTGGCACAACACCCGCCACCTTTGCTGCTTCTGTGCGATTTCAATGCCCACAACCCTCTATGGGGTGGGACTGTCTCCAATGACCGCGATCGTGCCGTGGAGCATTTGGTGGCTCAGCTCGACCTTAGCCTCTTGAACACTGGTGCTCCCACGCATTGCAGTGTGGCCCATGGCTCGTTCTCGGCCATCGATCTCTCTCTTTGCACCCCCGGCCTTGTCCCATTCCTCCACTGGAGAGTGCATCCTGACCTGTGTGGTAGTGACCATTTTCCCATCTATTTGTCACTGCCCCAGTGTCATTCTTCTGGGCGCCTGCGCCGCTGGGCTCTCCACAGGGCTGACTGGCCGAGTTTTACTTCCGCGGCAACCATTGAGTCTCCCCCACAGGGTGACATTGACGAGGTGGTCCGTGTCTTAACCACGTCAATCATTTCGGCGGCTGAGGCTGCCATCCCCAGCTCTTCTGGACTCCCTTGGAGGAAGGCTGTACCCTGGTGGTCGCCGGCGATTGCTGAGGCTATTCGGGACCGTAGGCGGGGTCTCCAGCGTCATAGGCGGCACCTGTCTCACGAGATTCTCATCGCCTTTAAGAGGCTCCGTGCCTTCGCCCGTCGTCTTATTACACGGCGTAAGCAGGAGTGCTGGGAGCGGTATGTCTCATCCTTGGGCTCCCGTGTCTCCCCCTCGCTGGTGTGGTCCCGGATACGGCGGATTTATGGACACCAGACCCCTATGGGTGTCCCTGGGATCTGCTTGGACGGCGCTGTCTGCACGGACGCTGCCGCCATTGCTGAACAGCTTGCTGCGCACTTTGCTAAGAGCTCTGCGACTGCAACTTATCCCCCCACCTTTCGCTCTCTCAAGGAGCAAGCCGAGCGGACGCCGTTATCGTTCCACACGCGTCGTTCTGAGAAATACAATGCTCCTTTCAGCGAGCGGGAATTCCTCGCTGCCCTCGCCGATTGCCCTGATACAGCAGCAGGACCAGACTGTATACACGCGCTGATGCTGAAGCATCTTTCCAGGGACTGCCAGCGACACATCCTCACCATCTTTAACCGCATTTGGAGCGAGGGCGTGTTCCCGTCGCAATGGCGAGAGGGTGTTATTGTCCCCATCTTGAAGCCCGATGCGGACCCACTGGCGGTGGACAGCTATCGTCCCATTACCCTCACCAACGTTTTGTGCAAATTGCTCGAACGTATGGTGGGGCGGCGTTTGTGTTGGGTCCTTGAATCGCGCGGTCTCCTCGCTCCATCCCAGGGTGGCTTCCGTCGGGGCCGGTCTGCAGCGGACCATTTGGTGCGGCTGGAATCTGCTATCCGTATGGCCTTTGCCCGACGTCAGTATCTCGTTGCTGTATTTTTCGATCTGCGGAAGGCGTATGACACCACATGGAGGCATCACATCCTTGCTACGTTGCATGAGTGGGGTCTTCGTGGTCGGCTCCTGGGTTTTCTTCAAACCTTTTTATTGCGCCGCTCTTTCCGGGTGCAAGTCGGTGCCGCCTCTAGTTCATCTTATACACAGGAGAATGGGGTCCCGCAGGGCTCGGTGTTGAGCATCTCCTTATTTCTAGTGGCCATTAATGGTCTGGCAGCAGCCGTGGGGTCGTCGGTGTCTCCTTCTTTGTATGCCGACGACTTCTGCATCTCATTTGGCTCCACGACTACGGGAGTCGCCGAACGCAGGCTGCAAGTAGACGTTCGCAAGGCAGCATCATGGGCTATGACTCATGGTTTTCAGTTCTCTGCAGCCAAGACTCGAGTTATGCACTTCTGCAGGCGTCGGACGGTCCACCCTCATCCTGAACTTTACCTCGACAGCCACCTGCTTGAAGTGGTGGACACTTGCCGCTTCTTGGGACTCGTGTTTGATGCCCGGCTCACATGGGTTCCTCATATTACTCAGCTGAAGCAAAAATGCTGGCGGCACCTCAACGCCCTCCACTGCCTCAGCCACACGTCTTGGGGTGCGGATCGCTGCACGCTGCTGCGATTGTACAGAGCCCTTGTGCAGTCCAGGCTTGATTATGGAAGCCTGGCCTATGGGTCTGCATCACCCTCAGTGTTGACGTTGTTAGACCCCATACACCACTGTGGGGTTCGGCTTGCAACTGGCGCTTTTCGTACGAGCCCCGTGGATAGTCTGCTGGTGGAGGCCGGGGTTCCCCCACTGCGGATTCGCCGCCATAGGCTGCTCGCCGACTATGCTGTCCACGTGCATTGCTCGCCGGACCATCCCAATCGTCGCCTGCTTTTCCCTGTCACGGTCCTCCATCTGCCCAAACGGCGACCTCGGTCTGGGCTTTCCATCGCTGTCTGCGTCCAGTCCCTGCTGTCGGAACTGGGCTCATTCCCTCTTCTGCCTCCCTTCCGGGTCCGTGCACGTACGCCTCCTTTATGTTTGCCCCGTCCGTCCGTCAGTCTATCTGGACTTGGCACAGGGACCCAAGGACTCGGTTCCGCCTGTGGCCCTCCGTCGCCGTTTTCTTGCGCTCCTCGCCTTATTTCCGGGCTGTGAGACTGTCTACACTGATGGTTCCCTGGTTAATGGTCGCACTTCCTACGCTTTTGCTCACGCTGCACATGTTGATCAGCGCTCCTTGCCGGCTGGCTGCAGTATTTTTACTGCAGAGATGGTGGCCATATTGCGCGCTCTTGAGCATATGCATTCCTGCTCAGGTACGTCCATCGTCATCTGCAGTGACTCCCTGAGCAGCCTCCAGGCAATCGACCGCTGCTATGCCTCTTCTCCTCTGGTGTCCTCTATTCAGGAGTCTGTTTTCGCCATTACCCGCTCTGGTCGTTCGGTGGTCTTGATTTGGATGCCAGGTCACGTTGGCATCCCGGGGAACGAACGTGTTGACAGGCTGGCCAAAGGGACGATCGAAGCCCCAGCTTTGGAAATCGGCCTCACGGCTCGCGATCAGCAGTTGGTGTTGCGCCGTAAGGTGCTTGGGATGTGGGCTGATGAGTGGCGTGGCCTGACATCCCCGAATAAGCTGCGGGCTTTTAAGGAGACGACCGATGTGTGGCGTTCCTCCCTGCGGGCTTCTCGCAGGGACTCTGTAGTCCTGTGTCGGCTCCGCATCGGCCATACATACCTGACGCACGGCCATCTGTTGCGTCAGGAGGATCCCCCCCTGTGTCGGTGTGGGTCCCGGCTGACAGTCGGCCACATTTTGCTGGAGTGTCCTCGACTGCGCACACTCCGGCAATCTTTTAATCTCCCAGGCACTTTGGCTTTGGTTTTATCCGACGATGCCTCTATGGCTGATGACGTTTTAAATTTTATCCGTGGTAGTCCTTCTTATGGTTCGATTTAGGGAGGTCCTGCAGCTTTCCCTTTCTGTGTCTTTTGTCCTTGTGTCTCTCAACATTTGTTGCTGTTTTGTTGTGTCGTCAGATGGTTGACTCTTTCCCTTTTTTGTTCTCATGGTCAGTCAACCAGTCTCCGGCAATCTTCTTTGTTCTGTTTCTTTCTATCTGGTGTTCCTCTGTCCTCTTCTTGTCTGTAGTGTTTGTTGCTGCATTTGTGTTGTTTTAGCGCCTGGGGGGCGTCTCCTCCCCCTTTGGTTTTTACCTGCTTCGCCGATTTTCGGCTCGCCTGATTTTGGAATGGGGGACTGATGACCTTCGCTGTTTAGTCCCCCTTACACATCCCAACAACCACCACCACCACGTCATACAATTTTTCTCGAGTCATCGCGTTACTACTCTTGACTGTAGCATTACGTACGGAAAGTGCTGCATGGCGTTGCCCTTGTACGATGTGCAGAATACCTCTTCACTAATCGACACCCTGCTGAGTACTCACAGTTGGGGCTGCCGCCTGCCAGCATTCTCTCTTCACCATCTTCTAATGGGTGAGTTTCAAGTTTTTTGTATTCTAGCTTCCAGTTGCCACTCTCGACTACCACAAACTCTGTTTTTGCTTGTTTCACCTGGAAGGCTGAAAAACAAAATCTTCCAGACAGCATCGTCAAGAAACCATGGAGCTACCAAACGACCTCTACCTCTGATGAAAGTTTCTGGTTGTTCAACACTGAAACGAGCAACAGCAACATCTTTCTCCCATCTGAACGCTTATTCCTCCTCGGTGTAAGAGCACCATACTGACTGCCGTCATGTAGCACTACAGGTTCTCATTATGTACAGGACGTGACTCCCCCCCCAGGGGATCCACAACTCTTTTGTGGATACGTGCGTAGCGAGCACGGGACCCCGAGCTGATGTGGCCTTCCTTCCTTTCCGGGCTGCATACCTTCCCTTTCCGCATCCTTCCCCATCCCCCATCTTCGCCCCCCCTCTTCACCTCTGGCTCTTTCTTTCCCTTTCTCTGGGGTTATGGTTTGTGCCTACGTCCGGAGACGGACGCCTGTAAATATACTACATTCTTCGCCTTCCTTCCTTGCTTGTAAGTCTTCATCCTTCCCTTGTCCTTCTCTTTTCCTTACCTCTTCTCTCTACCTTCTCCGCTGCGGCGTTTGAGACCTCTCTTCTTTTCCCCCTGCGGGTTCGGGGGTAAGAATAGGCCCGCGGTCTTCCTGCCTGTCGTAAGAGGCTACTAAAAGGAGTCTCAAATGTTTCGGCCTTATGTGACGGTCCCCTCTCGGGTTTGACCTCCACCTTTATAAATTATTCCGAAGAGCGAGCCAATTGGGGAAGGGCGCCTTACATGGTGCACTGTATCCGTCGTGCAATTAGACCTTTAGCCGGCTTTCTCGTCGTTGCAATGGTGTCCCGCTCGTTTTCGATCTCTTGGGCGATTACCACGCAGCACTCTGCAGTGTTTCTTTTAACTGCGACGACGACCTTGGACAGTTTGGCACCTAAGATCCAGCACGGTAGCCAGTCCGTTGTGGTGGGGCCGCCATGTACCCTCTTGGTTGTAGCCCCCTGACAACACAGGGATCGCTCTACTGATGCCTGCGCCGTTAACTCCCCACGTATGCCAAGGAGTAGATGCCCATCGCCTTGGGGCATCAGGACTCCCGGCAATGGCCGTCCTGCCAGGTGGCTATTGCTGCGGCTGGGTGGCGCCCGTGGGGAGGGCCCTTGGTCGGAGTAGGTGGCATCAGGGCGGATGACCCGCAATGAAGCGTGGTACATCATCTCTCGCTGGCGGCCAGCCGTCAGCAGTCTCTAAGCGTTCCAAAGCTCACTTTAAGGCTAATGTGTATGACCCCAAATCGTTCCCCTCCCTGGCCACACCATGGGAGGAACGAAAGGCTACGAATGAGAGCGACAGGTATTCGCCCCGGTATCTCGTCTGTACCAGAGCTGACGGGGAATCGTTTGTGTCTGTGAAGCCTCAGTTTTTTGTGGAACATTTAGAGGACAAGTTCGGGGAGGTGGAGGGCTTGTCCAAGATGCGGTCAGGGTCAGTCTTAATAAAAACGGCATCCTCTGCCCAGTCACGAGCCTTGCTCGCTTGTACGAAGTTGGGGGATGTTTCTGTCACTATCACCCCCCATAAAAGCTTAAATATGGTTCAGGGAATTATTTTTCACCGCGATCTCCTTTTACAGTCCGATGACGAGCTGCGCGCCAACTTAGAGCGACGAGGTGTACATTTCGTCCGGCGCGTTCATCGGGGTCCGAGGGACAATCAGGTTGCTACCGGTGCCTTCATCTTGGCCTTCGAGGGTGATACGTTACCGGAAAAGGTCAAGGTGATGGTCTACCGATGTGACGTCAAGCCCTATATCCCTCCCCCGATGCGGTGCTTTAAGTGCTGGAAGTTCGGTCACATGTCCTCTCGCTGTACTTCTAGCCTCACATGTCGAGATTGTGGACGCCCATCTCATCCTGATACTCCATGTGCTCCGCCTCCCGTCTGTGTCAACTGTGGAGAGCCCCATTCCCCTTGCTCGCCGGACTGTAGTGTCTTACAGAAAGAACGCAAAATCATGGAATATAAGACCCTGGACCGACTGACTTACACTGAGGCCAAGCGGAAATTTGAACGGCTACATCCCGTGCGCATGATGTCATCTTATGCCTCCACTGTCACTCCTGCTCCAGCTCCTTCAGCTGCAAGATATACAGTCAGCTCTCGGAACCAGAGGACCTCACCTGCCCCCTTGACAATGGGGGCCCCTTCTCTTGCTGTTGCTCCCACACCATCTACCTTGGGAGCAGCACCCACTAAACCATCGGGGACGCCAGTCCCCCTTCTCAGCCGGAGAAGCGTAAGTCTTCTTCGGCTTCTCTCGCTCGGAAGGGATCCCTTGGGTCACTCCCTTCCCAGGTTCCTACCAGCGGCACAGCAGACACCAGCCAGTGGCTGCAGCAGCCACAGGTCGCTGGTCGACGGGCTTCGCGTTCCACTTCGGTCCCAGAGACTGACTCCAATAAGCCCTCTCACCAACGGCAACCAAAGGAACAGCGAGAGAAAACGACTCTGAAGACCCGTACGTCCAAGACACCTGCGGTGGCACCTACTCCACCGCTACATAAAAGCTCTGCATCTGAGTATGAGGTGGAGATCCTTGCGTCCGCTGAGGACCTCGATCTCGCCGAACCCTCAGACGCAATGGGTAGCACTTGCACGGGTGCTCCATCGGATGTGGCAGGCGACCCCTGCGGGTCCGGGGATTAGAATAGGCCCGAGGTATTCCTGCCTGTCGTAAGAGGCGACTAAAAGGAGTCCATCCCCCTCACGGGGGTAGTTAGCGCCTGCGTCCGGAGACGGACGGTTTCACGACCTATAATCGTGGTCTTTTTGGTTTTTCACTTCTCGTTTCTTCCTTCCTTTTGTTGGTTCCTTTCTTTGCTCTTCTCCACTTCACTGTCTTCCTTACTCTTTCCCTTGACTCGCCTTCTCATTGCCTTTTTCTCCTTGCCTTCTCATTGCCTTCTTCTCCTTGCCTTCTCTGGTCTCCGCCTCGGCGTTTGAGACAGTCTGTCCTCTTTCTCCCTCTCTCTTCTTTTTCCTCTTCTTCCTTCCTCCCTGTGCGTGTCTGAAGGCCGACCCACGCGTTCGCACGCGTAGCCGGTGACGGGGTAACGCGTAAGTCCCCGCCCTGGGTAGACATGTAAGGCACGCGCGTACCCCCTGGTAAAGGCCAGGCCCGGGGAGGGGTGATTGCCTGAGCTGATACCTTCTGACCATGCCGATTGGTCCCTCCGTCTGTTTCTCGGGAGGTGTGACCTGAGGTGTAAACATTCACCTAAGGCGGGAGTGCCCTCTGAGAGGGTCCCCACAAGGAAGGAGCGCGCCATCGGAGACGCTGGCAATCATGGGGGATTCCTCCGCAATGGATTCTACTCCATCGCTTTCGACTTCGACCCACAAACGGAAACGTGACCAGCCAACAGTGACAAAAATACTACCGCCTGCCCCACAGTTCCTCGTAGTTTCTCGATCTGAGGACGGAAAGGATTTTTCCTCTGTCAACCCTTTCGTTATCCAGAAGGGCGTAGATGCCATAGCCGGATCTGTCAAATCCTGTACCAGGTTGCGTAACGGTACCTTATTACTAGAAACTGAGAGTGCCTTTCAGGCACAAAAACTGCTTCGGGCCACACTCTTGTACACGTTCCCTGTCCGGGTGGAGGCCCACCGCACTTTGAATTCGTCTCGTGGTGTAGTCTATAGTAGCTCTCTCGACGGATTGACTGACGAGGAGCTTCAATCTTTCCTCGCTGAGCAGGGCGTGACGGCTGTCCATCGGGTCATGAAAAAGGTCAACAATGACCTTGTACCGACCCGGACACTTTTCTTAACCTTCGATAGTGTTAACCTCGTAGCCCGCCTTGATGCGCGATGGCAGCTTATTTCTGTTCGCCCCTATGTCCCGACACCTACGCGCTGTTACCAGTGTCAGCGTTTCAATCACACTCGCCAATCTTGTTCCAATGCGGCTAAATGTGTCACTTGTGGCAGGGATGCCCATGAGGGTGACTGTCCACCTCCGTCTCCTCGTTGTGTGAACTGTCAGGGTGACCATGCCGCATCCTCCCGCGACTGTCCTGTCTATAAGGAAGAACGCTGTATCCAGGAAATTCGAGTCAAAGAGAAAGTGTCCACCTCGGCTGCTCGCAAGCTATTGGCTAGTAGGAAGCCCACGCTGCTCCCAGCGGGGAAATACAGCACTGTCCTCGCCTCTCCTCGGACTACCCGGGAGGTAGCAACCCAGACATGCGATCTGACCTTCAGCACCACGGTCGTCCGTTCGGCCAGTGCTAAGATCGCGCGGTCGACGTCTCCTCTTCGTCCCATCACCCCACCGACACCAGCCCCTTCATCAGCTTCTGCTCAGACGAAGACCCAGAAGTCAGATGCACGGGCCTTCAAGAAGGAACCGTCCCGTGCAGACTTCCTACGTACCTCGACCTCCCAGCCTTCGTCCGGTACTTCCACCAAACGACCATCCAAGAAGGCTAATAGGAAGCACAGTTCTCCTTCTCCGCCACGGCGCATTTCTGCTCCTGCGCCACCCAGCGGTTGCCGCCCCAGGCCGTCATCCCTTTCGCCTGGCCGCACCGCTGGTAGCCGAACATCTGGCCGTTCACCGGCGGAGGAAGCTCCCCCTCCCGGCCATCTTACCAAGATGGCCGATGAACCTATAGAACCAATGGACGATGACTGTCCGCCTACTGATAGCGGTGGCAGTGCTCGCTCGAAGCCAGGCCCTCAGCGGCCTTCGAGGTGACCCCTTCTCTCATCTTCCTTTTCTTCCGATGGCACTTATTAACTGGAATATTCGCAGCGTTCGCTCCAACCGAGAGGACTTGAAGTTGCTGCTCCGCTCGCATCGTCCGCTCGTCGTAGCCCTCCAGGAAACGAAGCTACGCCCATGCGATCAAATTGCCTTGGCACACTACACCTCTGTGCGTTTTGACCTACCCCCTGTGGTAGGTATCCCAGCTCATGGAGGGGTTATGTTGCTGGTCCGGGATGATATTTACTACGATCTCATCACGTTGCACACCGGCCTGCAGGCAGTTGCCATCCGCATTACTCTCCCCACTTTTACGTTTTCCTTTTGTACCGTTTACGCTCCATCGTCATCTGCCGTTACCAGGGCAGACATGACGCAACTTGTTGCTCAGCTACCTGCACCATTTTTGTTAACTGGAGACTTCAATGCCCACCATCCTCTTTGGGGCTCTCCAGCATCCTGCCCGAGGGGCTCCTTGTTAGCAGACCTTTTCAACCAGCTCAATCTTGTCTGCCTCAATACTGGCGCCCCTACTTTTCTTTCGGACACATCTCATACCTATTCCCATTTAGACCTCTCTATATGTACTCCCCAACTTGCACGCCGGTTTGAGTGGTATGCCCTTGCTGATACATATTCGAGCGACCACTTCCCGTGTATTATCCATCTCCTGCAGCATACTCCCTCTCCGTGCTCCTCTCGTTGGACCATCTCCAAGGCAGACTGGGGGCTCTTCTCTTCCAGGGCGACCTTTCAGGATCAAACCTTCACAAGCTGCGATCGTCAGGTCGCACACCTCACGGAAGTCATTCTCGCTGCTGCTGAATATTCCATCCCTCACCCTACCTCTTCTCCACGTCGCGTACCGGTCCCCTGGTGGACCGCAGCATGTAGGGACGCTATACGTGCTCGTCGACGTGCTTTACGCACCTTTCAACGCCACCCTACAGTGGCGAATTGTATTAATTATAAACGATTACGTGCTCAGTGTCGTCGTATTATTAAAGAAAGCAAGAAAGCCAGCTGGGCTGCTTTCACCAGCACCTTCAACAGTTCTACTCCTTCTTCTGTTGTCTGGGGTAGCCTGCGCCGGCTATCTGGCACTAAGGTCCACTCCCCAATTTCTGGCTTGAAGGTCGCGAATGAAGTCCTTGTGGCCCCTGAGGCTGTCTCCAATGCCTTCGGCCGCTTTTTCGCCGAGGTTTCGAGCTCCGCTCATTACCACCCTGCCTTCCTCCCCCGCAAACAGGCCGAGGAGGCTAGGCCACGTGACTTCCGCTCCTCGAATTGTGAAAGTTATAATGCCCCATTCACCATGCGGGAACTCGAAACCGCACTTGGCCGCTCACGGTCCTCCGCTCCAGGGCCTGATTCTATTCATATTCAGATGCTGAAGAACCTTTCTCCTGCGGGTAAAGGTTTTCTTCTTCGTACATACAATCGCATCTGGATTGAGGGACATGTTCCCGCATGCTGGCGCGAGTCTATTGTTGTCCCGATTCCTAAGCCGGGGAAGGACAAGCACTTGCCTTCCAGTTATCGACCTATCTCGCTTACCAGCTGTGTCTGTAAAGTGTTGGAGCGAATGGTTAACTCTCGATTGGTTTGGCTGCTCGAGTCTCGCCGCCTACTTACCAATGTACAATGTGGATTTCGAAGGCGCCGCTCTGCTGTCGACCATCTGGTTACCTTGTTGACCTTCATCATGAATAACTTCTTGCGGAAGCGCCCGACCGCGGCTGTGTTCTTTGATTTGGAGAAGGCTTACGACACCTGTTGGAGGGCGGGCATTCTCCGCACCATGCATACGTGGGGCTTTCGCGGTCGCCTCCCTCTTTTTATTCGTTCCTTTTTAATGGATCGCCAGTTTCGGGTACGTGTGGGTTCTGTCCTGTCAGACACCTTTCGCCAGGAGAATGGGGTGCCACAGGGCTCAGTTTTGAGCGTCGCTCTCTTCGCCATCGCGATCAATCCAATAATGGATTGCCTCCCAGCTGATGTATCAGGCTCCCTTTTCGTGGACGATTTTACCATCTATTGCAGCGCGCAGTGTCCACGTGTCTTGGAGCGCTGTCTTCAGCGTTCTCTTGACCGTCTTTACTCCTGGAGTGTCGCCAATGGCTTCCGTTTTTCTGCCGAGAAGACGGTCTGTATTAACTTCTGGCGCTACAAAGAGTTTCTCCCACCGTCCTTACGACTCGGTCCCGTTGCTCTCCCACTCGTGGAGACAATCAAATTTTTAGGCCTTACCTTTGACAGGAAACTTAGCTGGTCTCCACATGTGTCATATTTGGCCGCCCGTTGTACCCGTTCTTTAAATGTCCTCCGTGTTCTCAGTGGTATGTCGTGGGGAGCGGATCGAACCGTCCTACTTCGTCTATATCGGTCGATCGTCCGCTCCAAGCTGGATTATGGGAGCTTCGTATACTCCTCTGCACGGCCATCCATCTTACGCCGCCTCAACTCCATACAACATCGGGGTTTACGACTTGCGATCGGAGCATTTTATACCAGTCCCGTAGAGAGTCTTCATGCTGACGCTGGCGAATTGCCACTCACCTACCGGCGCGATATACTGCTTTGTCGGTATGCCTGTCGGCTACTGTCAATGCCCGACCATCCTTCTTATCGTTCCTTTTTTGACGACTCTCTTGACCTTCAATACGGGTTGTATGTCTCTGCCTTGCTACCCCCTGGAGTTCGCTTTCGTCGCCTCCTTCAACACCTTCATTTTTCACTCCCTGCAACCTTTCGAGTGGGCGAGAGCCGCACGCCACCTTGGCTCCAGGCTCAGGTCCGCGTTCACCTCGACCTCAGCTCGCTCCCAAAAGAGGTCACCCCCGGTTCGGTCTACCACTCCCGTTTTTTGGAACTTCGTTCGAAGTTCAACAACATGACTTTCATTTATACAGATGGCTCTAAGACCAATGACGGGGTCGGGTGTTCCTTTATTGTCGGGGCACAAAGTTTCCAATACCGGCTCCATGGCCATTGTTCGGTCTTCACAGCTGAGCTCTTTGCCCTCTACCAGGCTGTTCTGTACATCTGCCGCCACCGACATTCTGCTTATGTCATCTGCTCAGATTCCCTGAGCGCCATCCAGAGCCTCAGTGATCCGTACCCGGTTCACCCTTTCGTACACCGGATCCAACGCTCTCTTCAGCAGCTGGTGGACGTCGGTACGCCGGTTAGCTTTATGTGGGTTCCTGGCCATGTCGGTATCCCTGGGAACGAAGCTGCAGATGCCGCGGCCAAGGCTGCGGTCCTCCAGCCTCGGACAGCTTCTTGTTGTGTCCCTTCGTCCGATTTTAGCAGGGTCATTTGTCGGCGCGTTGTGTCGCTGTGGCATGCCGATTGGGCTGCACTTACCGACAACAAGCTTCGGGCCTTAAAACCTCTTCCCGTGGCTTGGACGTCCTCCTCACGCCCTTCTCGGCGGGAGGAGGTCGTTTTAGCAAGGTTAAGAATTGGACACTGCCGGTTCAGCCATCGCCATCTGCTGACGGCTGCGCCGGCGCCGTTCTGCCCATGTGGGCACTTGCTGACAGTTCGTCACATTTTAATGTCCTGTCCCGATCTTAAAACACTGCGCCTCGATCTTAACCTGCCTACTACTTTAGATGCCATTTTAGCGGATGACCCACGAGCAGCTGCTCGTGTTCTTTGTTTTATCAATTTGACAAACCTCGCTAAGGACATTTGATGTTGTTTTTTAATCCTATGCCTGTCAGTCTGTCTTTTATTGTTTTCCCTTTTAGTTGTTGTTGTCAACTTGTGCCTCGCGGTGCATTCTTAGAGTAGTCAGGGCGCTAATGACCATTGAAGTTGTGCGCCCGAATACCACAAAAAAAAAAAAAAAAAACGGGTGCTCCATCGGATGTGGCAGGTGACCCAGCGGCGTAATCTGCCTTCCCAGTCCCGTCACGCCTTTCTCCGCAATGGCTACTACCATCCTCCAGTGGAACTGCAGCGGTTTCTTCCACCATCTTGCTGAGCTCCGCCAACTTATCAGCCTTCACCCTTTCTTCTGCATTGCTCTCCAGGAAACTTGGCTTCCTGCAATGCGAACCCCCGCCCTCCGTGGCTATCGGGGATATTATAAGAACCGAGCAGCTTATGAAAGGGTGTCTGGTGGCGTCTGCATATATGTCCTTCACACTCTGCACAGCGAGTCTGTCCCTCTCCAGACGCCCTTAGAGGCTGTCGCTGTACGCGTGTGGACGCCACAGGCTGTTACCGTCTGCAGTGTTTACATTCCACCGGATGGTGATGTCTCGCAGCATGTCCTGGCTGCACTGGTCGCCCAATTGCCGCCACCTTTCTTGCTCTTGGGCGACTTCAACGCCCATAACCCTCTGTGGGGTGGGTCAGTGGCAACAGGTCGAGGCGCCATCGTTGAGGGTTTCTTGTCGCAGCTCGATCTCTCGCTGTTAAATGATGGTGCCTTCACACACTTCAGTGTGGCGCATGGCACCTACTCCGCCATTGACCTTTCAATCTGTAGCCATAGCCTCTTACCGTCTGTCCACTGGAGTGTGCATGACGACCTGTGTGGTAGTGACCACTTTCCGGTCTTTTTGTCACTACCACAGCGCCACTCTTCTGGGCGCCCTAGCAGATGTGCTATGAATAAGGCTGACTGGGACTTGTTCTCCTCCACTGCCGCTTTTGAGCCTCTCTCTACTGATGACATTGATGCGGTGGTTCAATCGGTCACCACCGGCATCGTTACTGCCGCCGAATCAGCCATTCCCCGTTCCTGTGGGTCCCCTCGGCGGCGGACTGTGCCTTGGTGGTCGCCTGAGATCGCTGAAGCGATTAAAGATCGCCGGCGGGCGCTCCAGCGTCACAAGCGACATCCCTCCATCGACCACCTTATCGCCTTCAAACGGCTGCGTGCGCGGGCCCGCCTCCTTATCCGCCAAGGCAAGAAGGAGTGCTGGGAGCGGTATGTATCCACCATTGGCCTCCATGTCACTCCATCGCAGGTCTGGGCCAAGATTCGACGCGTCTACGGCCATCGGACCCCTGCCAGCGTCCCTGCGCTCTCACTGAATGGAGCAGTTTGTACTGACTCCGACGTCATTGCAAATCGCTTAGCAGAGCATTTTGCTATGAGTTCCGCCTCTGCGAATTACCCCCAGGCCTTCCGCTCCATTAAAGAGCGGATGGAACGTCGGAGCCTTTCGTTTCGCACCAACCACCTAGAATCTTACAATGCTCCATTTAGTGAGTGGGAATTTCGCAGTGCCCTAGCTGCTTGCCCTGATACCGCACCTGGACCAGATGGCATCCACTGTCAGATGCTGAAACACCTTTCAGTGGACTGCCAGCGGCGCCTTCTCGATCTTTACAACCGTCTTTGGGTCGAGGGGGAGTTTCCGTCGCAATGGCGGGAAGGCGTTGTCATCCCCGTTTTACCCCCTGCGGGTTCGGGGGTTAGAATAGGCCCGCGGTATTCCTGCCTGTCGTAAGAGGCGACTAAAAGGAGTCTCAAATGTTTCGGCCATATGTGATGGTCCCCACTCGGGTTTGACCTCCATCTTTCTAAATTATTCCGAAGAGCGAGCCAATTGGGGAAGGGCGCCTTACATGGTGCACTGTATCCGTCGTGCAATTAGACCTTTAGCCGGCTTTCTCGTCGTTGCAATGGTGTCCCGCTCGTTTTCGATCTCTTGGGCGATTACCACGCTGCACTCTGCAGTGTTTCTTTTATCTGCGACGACGACCTTGGTCAGTTTTGCACCTAAGATCCAGCACGGTAGCCAGTCCGTTGTGGTGGGGCCGCCATGTACCCTCTTGGTTGTAGCCCCCTGACAACACAGGGATCGCTCTACTGATGCCTGCGCCGTTAACTCCCCACGTATGCCAAGGAGTAGATGCCCATCTCCTTGGGGCATCGGGACTCCCGGCAATGGCCATCCTGCCAGGTGGCCTTTGCTGTGGCTGGGTGGCGCCCGTGGGGAGGGCCCTTGGTCGGAGTAGGTGGCATCAGGGTGGATGACACGCAATGAAGCGTGGCACTTCTTCTCTTGCTGGTGGCCAGCCACCAGCAGTCTCTAAGCGTTCGAGGGCCCATTTCAAAGGTAACGTTTATGACCCCAAATCGTTCCCCTCCCTCGCCACACCATGGGAGGAACGAAAGGCATTAAATGCAAGTGAGCAGTATTCGCCCAGATATCTTGTCTGTACCAGAGCTGATGGGGAATCTTTTATGTCCGTGAAGCCTCAGTTCTTTGTCGAGCATTTAGAGGACAAGTTTGGGGAGGTGGAGGGCTTGTCAAAGATGCGGTCCGGATCACTGTTGATAAAAACGGCGTCCTCCGCCCAGTCGCGGGCCTTGCTCGCTTGTACTAAGCTGGGGGATGTCTCCGTCACTATCACGCCCCATAAAAGTCTGAACATGGTCCAGGGCATTATCTTCCACAGGGATCTCCTTTTACAGTCCGATGACGAGCTGCGCGCCAACTTGGAGCGCCGAGGTGTCCATTTCGTCCGGCGCGTCCACCGGGGTCCGAGGGATCGTCAAGTTGCCACCGGTGCCTTCATCTTGGCCTTCGAGGGTGACACGTTACCTGAGAAGGTCAAGGTGATGGTGTACCGTTGTGATGTCAGGCCTTATATCCCTCCCCCGATGCGGTGCTTCAAGTGTTGGAAGTTCGGCCACATGTCTTCACGCTGTGCTTCCGACCTCGTCTGTCGCGATTGCGGTCGACCATCCCATCCTGATCATCCCTGTGCCCCACCTCCAACCTGTGTGAACTGTGGTGCGCACCATCCGCCTTGCTCGCCGGACTGTCCGATTCTGCAGAAGGAGCGGAAGATCATGGAGATAAAGACTCTCGACCGCCTGACGTACACTGAGGCGAAGCGGAAATATGACCGGCTTCACCCAGTGCGCATTACGGCTTCTTATGCCGCAACTGTCTCTCCTGCTACGGTTCAATCCTCTCCAGCCAGCTCGCAGAGTCGCAGTCCCGCACCTGCCCCCTTGATGGTGGGGGGCACTAAACCCACTGTTGCTCCTGCTCCATCTACTTCAGGAGCAACACCCCCCCAACCATCGGGGGCATCAGTTCCCCCTTCCCAGCCGGAGAAGCGTAAGACTTCTTCGGCTACTCTCGTCCGGAAGGGGTCCCTTGGGGACCTCCCTTCACACGTTCCGACCGGTTCCAAAGCCGACAGCCGCAAGTGGCTCAAACAACCGCCGGTCCCTGGTCGTCGGGACACACGGTCGTCGTCTGTCCCTGAGACTGACCCGGTGACGCCCTCCCAGCCTGAACCACCAAAGGCTCAGCGCGAGAAGCAGAAGAAGAAGAAACTCCCCAAGGCCACCGACAATGCGGTGGCACCCATTCCACCGCTTCCTACAAGCTCTGCGTCTGAGGATGAGGTAGAGATTCTGGCGTCCGCTGAGGACATGGATCTCGCCAGTCCCTCGGACGCACTGGCTGGCTGTTCTCCAGGTGGTGACTCAGTAGCAGCAGGGGCCTCGGAGGCGTAATCTGCCTCCCCAGTCCCTCACGCCTTTCCCATCCATGGCTAATACCATCCTCCAATGGAACTGCAGCGGTTTCTTCCACCATCTAGCTGAGCTCCGCCAACTTATCAGCCTTCATCCTTTCCTTTGCATTGCTCTGCAGGAAACTTGGTTTCCAGCACTGCGAACCCCCGCCCTCCGTGGCTATCGGGGCTATTTTAAGAACCGGGCAGCTTATGAAAGGGTGTCTGGTGGCGTCTGCATATATGTCCTTAACTCTCTACACAGCGAGTTTGTACCACTACAAACAGCTTTAGAGGCTGTCGCTGTTCGGGTGTGGACGCCACAGGCTGTTACCGTCTGCAGTATTTACCTTCCACCGGATGGTGCTGACGCAGCATGTCCTGGCTGCTCTGATAGCCCAACTGCCGCCACCTTTCTTGTTGCTGGGCGATTTCAATGCCCACAACCCTCTATGGGGTGGGACTGTCTCCGATGACCGCGGTCGTGCCGTGGAGCATTTGTTGGCTCAGCTCGACCTTAGCCTCCTGAATACCGGTGCTCCCACACATTTCAGTGTGGCCCACGGCTCGTTCTCGACCATCGATCTCTCTCTTTGCAGTCCCGGCCTTGTCCCATCTCTCCACTGGAGAGTGCATCCTGACCTGTGTGGTAGTGACCATTTTCCCATCTATTTGTCACTGCCCCAGTGTCATTCTTCTGGGCGCCTGCCCCGCTGGGCTCTCCACAGGGCTGACTGGCCGAGTTTCACTTCCGCGGCAACCGTTGAGTCTCCCCCGCAGGGTGACATTGACGATGTGGTCCGTGACTTAACCACGTCCATCATTTCGGCGGCCGAGGCTGCCATCCCCCGCTCTTCTGGACTCCCTCGGAGGAAGGCTGTACCCTGGTGGTCGCCGGAGATTGCTGAAGCTATTCGCGACCGTCGGCGGGCCCTCCAGCGTCATCGGCGGCACCCGTCTCTCGAGACCCTCATCGCCTTTAAGAGGCTACGTGCCTTCGCCCGTCGTCTTATTACCCAGCGTAAGCAGGAGTGCTGGGAGCGGTATGTTTCATCCTTGGGCTCTCGTGTCTCCCCCTCGCTCGTGTGGTCCCGGATACGGCGGATTTATGGCCACCAGACCCCTATGGGTGTCGCTGGGATCTCCTTGGACGGCGCTGTCTGCACGGACGCTGCCGCCATTGCTGAACACCTTGCTGCGCACTTTGCTCAGAGCTCTGCGACTGCAACTTATCCCCCCGCCTTTCGCTCTCTAAAGGAGCGAGCCGAGCGGACGCCATTATCGTTCCACACGCGTCGTTCTGAGAAATACAATGCTCCCTTCAGCGAGCGGGAATTCCTTGCTGCCCTCGCCGACTGCCCTGATACAGCACCAGGACCAGACGGTATACACGCGCAGATGCTGAAGCATCTTTCCAGGGACTGCCAGCGACACGTCCTCACCATCTTTAACCGCATTTGGAGCGAGGGCGTGTTCCCGTCGCAATGGCGTGAGGGTCTTATTGTCCCCATCTTGAAGCCCGATGCGGACCCACTGGCGGTGGACAGCTATCGTCCCATTACCCTCACCAACGTTTTGTGCAAATTGCTCGAACGTATGGTGGGGCGGCGTTTGTGTTGGGTCCTTGAATCGCGCGGTCTCCTCGCTCCATCCCAGGGTGGCTTCCGTCGGGGCCGGTCTGCAGCGGACAATTTGGTGCGGCTGGAATCTGCTATCCGTACGGCCTTTGCCCGACGTCAGCATCTCGTTGCCGTATTCTTCGATCTGCGGAAGGCGTATGACACCACATGGAGGCATCACATCCTTGCTACGTTGCATGAGTGGGGTCTTCGTGGTCGACTCCCGGCTTTTCTTCAGACCTTTCTATTGCACCGCTCTTTCCGGGTACAAGTCGGTGCCGCCTCTAGTTCATCCTATACACAGGAGAATGGGGTCCTGCAGGGCTCGGTGTTGAGCGTCTCGTTATTTCTAGTGGCAATTAATGGTCTGGCTGCAGCCGTGGGGTCGTCGGTGTCTCCTTCTTTGTATGCCGACGACTTCTGCATCTCATTTAGCTCCACGACTACGGGAGTCGCCGAACGCAGGCTGCAGGTAGCCGTTCGGAAGGCAGCCTCATGGGCTCTGACTCACGGTTTTCAGTTCTCTGCAGCCAAGACTCGAGTTATGCACTTCTGCAGGCGTCGGACGGTCCACCCTCATCCTGAACTTTACCTCGACGGCCACCTGCTTGAAGTGGTGGACACTTGCCGCTTCTTGGGACTCATGTTTGATGCCCGGCTCACTTGGGTTCCTCACATTACTCAGCTGAAGCAAAAATGCTGGCGGCACCTCAACGCCCTCCGCTGCCTTAGCCACACGTCTTGGGGTGCAGATCGCTGCACGCTGCTGCGATTGTACATTGCCCTTGTGCAATCTCGGCTTGATTATGGGAGCCTGGCCTATGGGTCTGCATCACCCTCAGTGTTGACGTTGTTAGACCCCATCCACCACTGTGGGGTCCGGCTTGCAACTGGTGCTTTTCGTACCAGCCCCGTGGATAGTCTACTGGTGGAGGCTGGGGTTCCCCCGCTGCGGATTCGCCGCCATCGACTGCTCGCCGACTATGCTGTCCACGTGCATTGCTCGCCGGACCATCCCAATCGTCGCCTGCTTTTCCCTGCCATGGTCCTCCATCTGCCCGAACGGCGACCTAGGTCTGGGCTTTCCATAGCTGTCCGTGTCCAGTCCCTGCTGTCAGACCTGGGGTCATTCCCTCTTCTGCCTCCCTTCCGGGTCCGTACACCTACGCCTCCCTGGTGTTTGTCCCGGCCATCCGTCCGTCTGGATTTGGCACAGGGACCTAAGGACTCGGTTCCGCCTGTGGTCCTCCGTCGCCGTTTTCTTGCGCTCCTCGAATCATTTCCGGGCTGTGAGCCTGTCTACACGGATGGTTCCCTGGTTGATGGTCGCACTGCCTACGCTTTTGCTCACGCTGCCCATGTTGAGCAACGCTCCTTGCCGGCTGGCTGCAGTATTTTTACTGCAGAGCTGGTGGCAATCATGCGCGCTCTTGAGCATCTGCGTTTCTGCTCAGGTGGGTCCATCGTCATCTGCAGTGACTCCCTGAGCAGCCTTCAGGCCATCGACCGCTGCTATCCCTCCTCTCCTCTGGTGTCCTCCATACAGGAGTCTGTTTCCGCCATTGCCCGTTCTGGTCGTTCGGTGGTCTTGGTTTGGACGCCCGGTCATGTTGGCATCCCAGGGAACGAACGTGTCGACAGGCTGGCTAAAGGGGCGATCGACGCCCCGGCTTTGGAGGTCGGCCTTACGGCTCGCGACCAGCAGATGGTGTTGCGCCGTAAGCTGATTGGGATGTGGGCTGCTGAGTGGCGTGGCATGACAGCCCCGAATAAACTGCGGGCTGTCAAGGAGACGACTGCCGTGTGGCGTTCCTCCCTGCGGGCTTCTCGCAGGGACTCGGTGGTCCTGTGTCGGCTGCGCATCGGCCATACGTACCTGACGCACGGCCATCTCTTGCGTCAGGAGGATCCCCCCCTGTGTCAGTGTGGGTCCCGGCTGACGGTCGGCCACATTTTGCTGGAGTGTCCTCGACTGCGCACACTCCGGCAATCTTTTAATCTCCCGGGCACTTTGGCTTTGGTTTTATCTGACGATGCCTCCATGGCTGATAACGTTTTAAATTTTATCCGTGGTAGTCCGTTTTATGGTTCGATTTAGGGAGGTCCTGCACCTTTCCCTTTCTGTGTCTTTTGTCCTTGTGCCTGTTGCTGTTCTGGTGTGCCGTGAGATGGTTGACTCTTTCCCTTTTTTGTTGTCGTGGTCAGTCAACCAGTCTCCGGCCCTCTTCTTCTCTTCTATTTCTTTCTGTCTGGTGTTCGTCCGTACTCTTCTTTTCTGTAGTGTTCGTTGCCTAATTTGTGTTCTTTAGCACCTGGGGGGGGGGGCAGTCTCCTTCCCCCCTTGGGGTTTTATCTGCTCTGCGACTTTGTCTCGCTTGTTTTTGGAATGGGGGACTGATGACCTTCGCTGTTTAGTCCCCCTTACACATCCCAACAACCACCACCATCCCCGTTTTGAAACCTGGAAAGAACCCTCTGGAGGTGGACAGCTACCGTCCCATTAGCCTCACCAACGTTCTTTGCAAGTTGCTTGAACGGATGGTGAGCCGGCGCTTGAATTGGGTACTGGAGTCTCGGGGCCTTCTTGCTCCGTCTCAGGGTGGGTTCCGTAAAGGCCGCTCCGCCACCGACAATCTGGTGAGCCTGGAGTCGGCCATCCGTACTGCCTTTGCCCGCCGTCAGCACCTGGTCGCTGTCTTTTTCGACATGCGGAAGGCGTACGATACGACATGGCGTCATCACATCCTTTCTACGCTTCATTGATGGGGTCTTCGGGGTCCTCGGCCGATTTTTATCCGCAATTTTCTGTCGTATCGTACCTTCCGCGTGCAAGTCGCGGCCTCGTATAGTTCCTCCCACGTCCAGGAGAACGGTGTGCCACAGGGTTCTGTTTTAAGTGTCATTCTGTTTTTAATAGCCATTAACGGGCTTGCTGCGGCCGTGGGAAATTCTGTCTCCGCTTCCCTGTATGCTGACGACTTCTGCCTTTATTACAGCTCTACTGGCATTGCAGCGGTTGAACGTCAGCGACAGGGCGCTATCCGCAAGGCGCAGTGTTGGGCTGTAGCGCATGGGTTTCAGTTTTCGGCAGCCAAGACCCGCGTTATGCATTTCTGCCGGCGCCGAACAGTCCATCCTGAGCCGCAGCTTTATCTTGCCGACGAACTGCTTGCTGTGGTGGAGACCCACAGGTTTTTGGGGGTGGTTTTCGATGCCTGGTTGACTTGGCTGCCTCATATCCGGCAGCTCAAACAGGCATGTTGGCGGCATCTCAATGCTCTGCGATGTTTGAGCCACACCCGCTGGGGCGCCGACCGCTCTACCCTGTTACGGCTCTACCAGGCGCTCATCCAGTCGCGCCTGGATTATGGGAGCCTGGCTTAGGGCTCAGCATCCCCATCTGCGTTACGGGTGCTGGACCCAATTCTCCACAGCGGGATACGCCTTGCCACTGGTGCTTTCCGCACCAGCCCTGTGGACAGCGTACTAGTGGAGGCAGGTGTACCTCCACTGCGGTTCCGACGCCAACGTTTGCTGGCCGCTTATACTGCCCATGTTCTAAGCTCGCCCGGGCATCCTAACTATCGTCTCCTGTTCCCGCGATCGGTCGTCCATCTGTCAGAGCGGCGGACCCGGTCGGGTTGTCCGATCGCCGTACGCGTTAAGGAGCTTCTCTCCGGGCTTGGATTTTTTCCTGTTCCACCTCCTTTCCGGGCCACTTTGCGTACACCCCCATGGTGTTGTCCTCGCCCTTGCCTTCGGCTCGACTTGGCACAGGGCTCGAAGGACTCGGTCCCTCCAGAGGCCTTCCGCCGCCGCTTTTCTTCCATCCTGGCCACGTATGAGGGCTCTGGAATTGTTTACACCGACGGTTCGATGGTTGCTGGTCGTGTCGGGTATGCGCTAACGCTAGGGGACCATTCCGAACAACGTTCCTTGCCGGATGGCTGCAGCGTTTACACTGCTGAGCTGGTCGCCATCTTTCGTGCCCTAGAGTATATCCGCTCCTGCTCAGGTGAGTCCTTCGTTATCTGTAGCGATTCCCTGAGCAGTTTACGAGCTCTCGACCAGTGTTTTCCTCGTTCCCGTCTGGTGATGGCTATCCATGAGTCCCTGCATACTCTTGCGCGTTGCGGCCGCTCTGTGGTCTTTGTGTGGCCCCCGGTCATGTCGGTATCCCGGGCAATGAACATGCTGACCGCCTGGCGAAGGAGGCCACGAGACAACCGTCTCTGGATGTTGGCCTTCCAGAGACTGATTTGCGGGCAGTCCTCTGCCGAAAAGTTTTTGCGATTTGGGACGCTGAATGGCACGATCGGATCACGCACAATAAACTCCGTGCCATTAAGGAGACGACGACTGTGTGGCGGTCATCCATGCGAGCCAATCGCAGGGACTCAGTCGTCCTTTGTCGGCTCCGCATTGGCCACTCCCGGCTGACGCACGGTTATTTGCTGCGCCGGGAGGACCCTCCTGTATGTCGCTGCGGGGCGGCTTTGACAGTGGCCCACATTTTGTTGGCCTGCCCCCTTTTAGCTGTGGTCAGGCAGACATTTGCGCTGCCTGATACGCTCCCTGCCCTTTTATCTGATGACTCTGTTATGGCTGGCTTAGTTTTACGTTTTATTCGGGCAGGGGGTTTTTATCATTTAATCTGAGTGTTTCTGTTTTATCTTGTTGTTTTGTGTTGATTCTGGCCTTTGGCCTCCGGTTTTAAACTGATTTTTTTTTAATGTGTTTTATGTGGTTGGCTTTTCCTTTTTATTTCTATGGTCGGCCAACCACCGTCACACTCTGTGTGATTTTAGTTTGTTTTGTCTGGTCTTTGTCTCAGTTTCTCTTGTTCTGTGTTGTCTTTGCTCTATTCTGTTTCTCGTTTTTATTCTCTGTGGGTGTTTTTAGTACTTGGAAAAAGGGACCGATGACCGTAGCAGTCTGGTCCCTTTAATCCCACAAACAACAAACCTCTCTTCTCTTCTTTCCTTTCCCTTTCTCTTTCTTCCTCCCTGTGCGTGTCTGAAGGCCAACCCAAGCACTTCCATGCGTAGCCGGTGACGGGGTAACGCGTAATTCCCCGCCCCGGGTAGACAGGTAGGACACGTACGTACCCCCTGGTAACGGCCAGGCCCAGGGAGGGGTGATTACCCGAGCTGATACCTTCCGAAAGTGCCGATTGGTCCCTCTGTCCGTTTGTCGGGAGGTGTGACCTGAGGTGTGAACAATCACCTAAGGCGGGAGTGCCCTCAGAGAGGGCCCCCACAAGGGAGGAGCGCGCCATCGGAGACGCCGGTAATCATGGGGGATTCTTCCGCAAGGGTTTCCTCATCTTCCACTATGTCTGCTCACAAACGTAAGTTCACTGAGTCTCAACCACAGTCAGTTCTTCCATCGTTGCCACAGTTCCTTGTTGTTTCTCGGTCTGACGAAGGTCACGACTTCTCCACAGTCAACCCTTTCATTATTCAGAAAGGTGTCGACGCAATTGCAGGTCCTGTAAAGTCTTGTTCCAGATTACGGAATGGCACCCTGTTGTTAGAAACAGTCAGTGCCCTCCAGGCACAAAAATTGCTGCGTACGTCACTACTACACACCTTCCCTGTCCGGGTGGAACCGCACCGTACCTTAAATTCCTCGCGTGGAGTCGTTTATACACGCTCCCTCGATGGACTGTCTGACGAAGAAATTCAGCACTACCTGTCTGACCAGGGCGTAACGGCTGTTCATAGGGTTATGAAAAGGGTTGACACGAACATCATTCCAACCCGCACTGTCTTCTTGACATTTGGCAAAGTTCAACTCCCATCGAAAATCAAAGCAGGCTATGAGATAATTTCCGTTCGCCCTTACGTTCCAAACCCTACGCGTTGCTATCGGTGCCAGCGGTTCAATCACACCAGCCAGTCCTGTTCCAATCCGGCCAAATGTGTTACGTGTGGCAGGGATGCCCATGAGGGTGCTTGTCCACCTCCATCCCCTCGCTGCATCAACTGTATGGGTGACCACGCCGCTTCCTCTAGAGATTGTCCCGTTTTTAAGGACGAAAAGCTCATCCAGGAAATTAGAGTAAAGGAAAAGGTGTCGACCTTCGCTGCTCGAAAATTATTCGCCAGTCGACAGCCCACCATGCCTCAGAAAGGAAAATACAGCGCTGTCGTTGCTTCTCATCGGCCAACAAAGGAGGCGGCCACGCAGACATGCGACCTCACCTTTAGTGCCACGGTCGTCAGATCGGCCAGCGCAAAGATCGCCCGTTCAACCTCACCACTTTCGCCTGCCCATTCTCTGGCTCACCCTTCGTCGAGTTCTGCTAAATCTCGAGCACAAAACTCAGACACCAAGACTTCGAAAAAAGAGCATACTCGTGAAGAGTTTTTACGTACGGCAACTTCCCAACCATCGGTTCCTCTTTCCTCTAAACATCATACTTCCAAGAAGGCTACAAATAAACCCAGTTCCTCTCCTCCTCCGCCAAGGCGTGTCCCATCTACAGCACCACCTGGCGGAAATCGCCCTCGGCCGTCTTCTGTGTCGCCGAGGCGCACTGCTGGCGGCCGATCAACCGGCCGGTCGCAGGTGGCAGGAGCTGCTCCTGACCAACCTATGGATCAGGATCTTCTGCCTTCGGCTGAATGCCATTCCATGCTGTCGGTCGCAAGCTCAGAGCACTCGTTGAGTTGACAGCGACCTTGGTCACATTCCTCCCTTTTCTGTTCACCCTATGTCCATTATCCACTGGAATATCCGCGGTATTCGAGCCAATCGGGATGAATTGTCGATCCTCTTACGATCCTACTCGCCAGTCATCTTCTGTCTTCAGGAAACAAAGCTGCGTCCCCATGACCGCTTTGTTCTCCCTAATTTTCAGTCCGTCCGATATGATCTCCCCTCTGTTGAAGGCACTCCAGCACATGGAGGACTCATGATTCTTCTCCATGAAACTCTCCATTATCACCCAATCGATTTAAACACTTCCTTCCAAGCTGTCGCCGTCCGCCTTTCCCTTTACGGATACACGTTCTCTCTTTGTACTGTATACATTCCATCGTCCACACCAATGGCACGAGCTGATCTCCTTCATCTTCTTGGTCAGCTTCCACCCCCATATTTGCTGGTTGGGGACTTCAATGCCCACCACCCGCTTTGGGGATCTCCACATCCTTGTCCACGTGGCTCACTATTGCTAGACGTCTTCCACCAAGCAGATCTAGTTTGCTTCAACACTGGGGTCCCTACATTTTTGTCTGCCTCCACGACAAATTTATCTCATTTGGACCTTGCGGTCGGTACTGTTCCGCTAGCTCGGCGCTTCGAATGGTTCGCCCTTGATGATACACACTCGAGTGATCACTTTCCATGTGTCCTTAGACTGCAGCCTCAACAGCCATATATGCGCCCGCGACGCTGGAAGTTTGCCCAAGCCGATTGGACACTTTTTTTCGTCTCTAGAGACATTCGATGACCGTCACTTTCCCAGCGTCGACGATGAGGTCACCCATATTACCGACGTTATTCTTACAGCTGCGGAACATTCAATACCACGCACCTCCGAATTGCCCCGGCGCCGCCCAGTTCCTTGGTGGAACGAGGCATGCCGTGATGCACTACGTGAGCGGCGACGTGCTCTCCGCGTTTTCCGCCACCATCCTACTTTGGCCAACTGTATCCGCTATAAGCAGTTCCGTGCGCGATGCCGTCGCGTCATCCGCGATAGCAAGAAGGCAAGCTGGAAATTCTTTATTAGCTCATTTAACACCTTCACTCCCTCCTCGGAAGTTTGGAGTCGGCTTCGACGGTTCTCAGGCGCGCCTAGTTTCTCCCCGGTCTCTGGGCTCACTGTCGCGCATGACACATTAGTGGACCCCGTCGCAATTTCTAACTCGTTGGGTCAGCACTTTGCCGAGATTTCGAGCTCTTCAAATTACCCGCCAGCGTTTCTCCCGAAGAAACGTGCAGCGGAAGTGCGACATCTTGCTTTCTCCTCTCAAAATCGCGAAAGCTACAATACTGTTTTCTCCTTGCGGGAACTCCAACATGCACTCTCTTCTTCTCGCTCCTCCGCCCCAGGACCGGATGGTATCCACGTCCAAATGTTGCTGCATTTATCAACCCATAGTCTGCGTTACCTCCTTCGCCTTTATAATCGAATTTGGACCGACAGTACTTTTCCCAGGCGATGGCGGGAAGCTATCGTCGTTCCTGTTCCGAAACCTGGAAAGGAGAAACGTCTCCCCTCTAGCTATCGCCCCATTTCTCTCACGAGTAGTGTCTGTAAGGTTTTGGAGCGTATGGTGAATTACCGTTTAGCGTGGTGGCTGGAATCCCGCAGTCTTTCAACACCTGCCCAATGCGGATTCCGAAAGCATCGTTCTGCAGTTGACAATCTTGTTGCTCTCTCCACTTATATCATGAACAATTTTCTCCGGAAACGCCAAACGGTAGCAATATTTTTTGATCTGGAGCGAGCATACGATACCTGTTGGAGGACAGGCATCCTCCGCACACTGTTCTCTTGGGGCTTTCGAGGCCGGCTGCCCCTTTTTCTTCGCGAATTTATGGCAGAGCGCACATTTAGGGTGCGGGTGAACACTACTCTCTCCCGCACTTTCTCCCAAGAAAACGGGGTACCCCAGGGCTCCGTGCTGAGTGTTGTACTGTTTGCCATCGCTATAAATCCAATTATGGATTGTCTCCTTCCTGATGTCTCGGGCTCCCTCTTTGTGGACGATTTTGCGATCTACTACAGCTCTCAACGGACCAGCCTTCTTGAACAACGTCTTCAAGGATGTCTCGATCGCCTCCACTCTTGGAGCATAGAAACAGGCTTCCGTTTCTCTCCCAGTAAGACCGTTTTTGTTAATTTTTGGCGACGTAAGGAGTTTCTTCCGCCCTCCTTACATCTAGGACCTGTCAACCTTCCGTTCTCAGACGTCGCTAAATTCTTGGTTCTTATGTTTGACAGAAAACTGTGCTGGTCCTCCCACGTTTCCTATCTTTCGGCTCGCTGTCTGCGAACGCTCAACACCCTCCGTGTCCTGAATGGTACCTCCTGGGGAGCGGACCGAGTGGTCCTTCTCCGCCTCTATCGCGCCTTAGTGCGCTCGAAATTAGGCTATGGAAGCATAGTCTACTCCTCTGCTCGGCCGTCTCTTCTTCGGCCCCCCCTGCGGGTCCCCCTGCGGGTTCGGGGGTTAGAATAGGCCCGCGGCATTCCTGCCTGTCATAAGAGGCGACTAAAAGGAGCCGGCCGCGGTGGTCTAGCGGTTCTGGCGCTGCAGTCCGGAACCGCGGGACTGCTACGGTCGCAGGTTCGAATCCTGCCTCGGGCATGGGTGTGTGTGATGTCCTTAGGTTAGTTAGGTTTAAGTAGTTCTAAGTTCTAGGGGACTTATGACCTAAGATGTTGAGTCCCATAGTGCTCAGAGCCATTTGACTAAAAGGAGTCTCACATGTTTCGGCCTTATGTGATGGTCCCCTCTCGGGTTTGACCTCCATCTTTCTAAATTATTCCGAAGAGCGAGCCAATTGGGGAAGGGCGCCTTACATGGTGCACTGTATCCGTCGTGCAATTAGACCTTTAGCCGGCTTTCTCGTCGTTGCAATGATGTCCCGCTCGTTTTCGATCTCTTGGGCGATTACCACGCTGCACTCTGCAGTGTTTCTTTTAACTGCGACGACGACGTTGGACATTTTGCACCTAAGATCCAGCACGGTAGCCAGTCCGTTGTGGTGGGGCCGCCATGTACCCTCTTGGTTGTAGCCCCCTGACAACACAGGGATCGCTCTACTGATGCCTGCGCCGTTAACTCCCCACGTATGCCAAGGAGTAGATGCCCATCTCCTTGGGGCATCGGGACTCCCGGCAATGGCCATCCTGCCAGGTGGCCTTTGCTGTGGCTGGGTGGCGCCCGTGGGGAGGGCCCTTGGTCGGAGTAGGTGGCATCAGGGTGGATGACACGCAATGAAGCGTGGCACTTCTTCTCTTGCTGGTGGCCAGCCACCAGCAGTCTCTAAGCGTTCTCGGGCTCAATTTAATGCTGAAAAGTACAATCCGAAAACGTTCCCCTCTCTGGCCACGCCGTGGGAGGAACGTAAATCTCAGGATGGCAGTAGCAAATATTCGCCCCGATTCTTAGTTTGTACGAGAGCTGATGGGGAGTCTTTTCTCTCCACAAAGCCTCAGTTCTTCGTCGAGCATTTAGAGGACAAGTTTGGGGAGGTGGAGGGTTTGTCAAAAATGCGCTCTGGATCGGTCCTGATACAAACGGCATCCTCTGCCCAGTCACGGCGGTTACTTGCTTGTGACAAGTTGGGGGATGTTGCTGTTACGATCACACCGCATAAGAGTTTAAATATGGTCCAGGGTGTTATTTTCCATAGGGACCTCCTTTTGCAGTCTGATGACGAGCTGCGCGCCAACCTCGAACGACGAGGTGTTCATTTCGTCCGGCGCGTTCATCGGGGTCCGAGGGACAATCAGGTTGCTACCGGTGCCTTCATCTTGGCCTTCGAGGGTGATACGTTACCGGAAAAGGTCAAGGTGATGGTCTACCGATGTGACGTCAAGCCCTATATCCCTCCCCCGATGCGGTGCTTCAAGTGCTGGAAGTTCGGCCATATGTCTTCCCGCTGCACTTCCAGCCTCACATGTCGAGATTGCGGACGCCCATCTCATCCCGATACTCCATGTGCCCCGCCTCCTATCTGTGTTAACTGCGGAGAACACCATTCCCCCTGCTCGCCGGACTGTCGGATCTTCCAGAAGGAAAGGAAGATAATGGAATATAAGACCCTGGACCGCCTGACCTACACCGAGGCACGGCGGAAGTTTGAAAGGCTACATCCTGTGCCCATGCCGTCCACCTATGCTGCTGCTGCAACACCTGTTCGAACTTCTTCAGTGTCGTCCCCAACAGTTCGAACTCAGCTCTGTCAGCAATCACCGGCCCCCTCGGTTGTGGGGGGCACTTCACTCCCTGTTGCTCCTGCTCCATCTACTTCAGGAGCAACACCACCCCAACCACCGGGGACATCTGTTCCCCCTTCACAGCCGGAGAAGCGTGGGCCTTCTTCGGCTCCTCTCGCCCGGAAGGGGTCCCTTGGGGCCCTCCCATCCCAGGCTTTGCCCAGTGCCAAAGCGGACACTCGCCAGTCTGCCAAAAAACCACCGGTCGCTGGTCGTAGGGCGTCGCGGTCGTCTTCAGTCCCTGAGACTGACCCAGTGACGCCCTCCCAGCCTGAACCACCAAAGGCGCAGCGCGAAAAGCAGAAGAAGAAGAAACTCCCCAAGGCTACCGATATTGCGGTGGCACCCATTCCACCGCTTCCTACAAGCTCTGCGTCTGAGGATGAGGTGGAGATTCTGGCGTCCGCTGAGGACATGGATCTCGCCAGTCCCTCGGACGCACTGGCTGGCTGTTCTCCAGGTGGTGACTCAGTAGCAGCAGGGGCCTCGGAGGCGTAATCTGCCTCCCCAGTCCCTCACGCCTTTCCCATCCATGGCTAATACCATCCTCCATTCTCCCTTGGGGTTTTATCTGCTCTGCGACTTTGTCTCGCTTGTTTTTGGAATGGGGGACTGATGACCTTCGCTGTTTAGTCCCCCTTACACATCCCAACAACCACCACCACCACCATCCTCCAGTGGAACTGCAGCGGTTTCTTCCACCATCTAGCTGAGCTCCGCCAGCTTATCAGCCTTCATCCTTTCCTTTGCATTGCTCTGCAGGAAACTTGGTTTCCAGCAATGCGAACCCCCGCCCTCCGTGGCTATCGGGGTTATTTTAAGAACCGGGCAACTTATGAAAGGGTGTCTGGTGGCGTCTGCATATATGTCGCTCACACTCTGCACAGCGAGTCTGTCCCTCTCCAAACACCTTTAGAGGCTGTCGCTGTACGGGTGTGGACGCCACAGGCTATTACCGTCTGCAGTATCTACCTTCCACCGGATGGTGCTGTCTCGCAGCATGTCCTGGCTGCTCTGATAACCCAACTGCCGCCACCTTTCATGTTGTTGGGCGATTTCAATGCCCACAACCCTCTATGGGGTGGGACTGTCTCCGATGGCTGCGGTCGTGCCGTGGAGCATTTATTGGCTCAGCTCGACCTTAGCCTCTTGAACACCGGTGCTCCCACACATTTCAGTGTGGCCCATGGCTCGTTCTCCGCCATCGATCTCTCCCTTTGCACCCCCGGACTTGTCCCATCCCTCCACTGGAGGGTGCATCCTGACCTGTGTGGCAGTGACCATTTTCCCATCTATTTGTCACTGCCCCAGTGTCATTCTTCTGGGCGTCTGCCACGCTGGGCCCTCCACAGAGCTGACTGGCCGCGTTTTACTTCCGCGGCAACCGTTGAGTGTCCCCCGCAGGGTGACATTGACGAGGTGGTCCGTGTCTTCACCACGTCCATCATTTCGGCAGCCGAGGCTGCCATCCCCCGCTCTTCTGGACTCCCTCGGAGGCAGGCTGTACCCTGGTGGTCGCCGGAGATGGCTGAGGCTATTCGCGACCGTAGGCGGGCCCTCCAGTGTCATAGGCGGCACCCGTCTCTCGAGACCCTCATCGCCTTTAAGAGGCTCCGTGCCTTCGCCCGACGTCTGATTACACGGCGTAAGCAAGAGTGCTGGGAGCAGTATGTCTCATCGTTGGGCTCCCGTGTCTCCCCCTCGCTGGTGTGGTCCCGGATACGGCGGATTTATGGACACCAGACCACTTTCGGTGTCCCTGGGATCTCCTTGGACGGCGCTGTATGCACGGACGCTGCCGCCATTGCTGAACGGCTTGCCGCGCACTTTGCTCAGAGCTCTGCGACTGCATCTTATCCCCCCACCTTTCGCTCTCTAAAGGAGCGAGCCGAGCGGACGCCGCTCTCATTTCACACGCGTCGTTCTGAAACATACAATGCCCCTTTCAGCGAGAGGGAATTCCTCGCTGCTCTCGCCGATTGCCCTGATACAGCACCAGGCCCAGACTGCATCCACGCGCAGATGCTGAAGCATCTCTCCAGGGACTGCCAGAGACACATTCTCGCGATATTTAATCGCATTTGGAGCGAAGGTGTGTTCCCGTCGCAATGGCGAGAGGGTGTTATTGTCCCCATCTTGAAGCCCGGTGCGGACCCACTGGCGGTGGACAGCTATCGTCCCATTACCCTCACCAACGTTTTGTGCAAATTGCTCGAACGTATGGTGGGGCGGCGTTTGTGTTGGGTCCTTGAGTCGCGCGGTCTCCTCACTCCATCCCAGGGTGGCTTCCGTCGGGGCCGGTCTGCAGTGGACAATTTGGTGCGGCTGGAATCAGCTGTCCGTACGGCCTTTGCCCGACGTCAGCATCTCGTTGCTGTTTTTTTCGATCTGCGGAAAGCGTATGACACCACATGGAGGCATCACATCCTCGCCACGTTGCATGAGTGGGGTCTTCGTGGTCAGCTCCCGGCTTTTCTTCAAAGCTTTTTATTGCGCCGCTCTTTCCGGGTGCAAGTCGGTGCCACCTCTAGTTCCTCTTATATACAGGAGAATGGGGTCCTGCAGGGCTCAGTGTTGAGCGTCTCCTTATTTCTGGTGGCTATTAATGGTCTGGCTGCAGCCGTGGGGTCGTCGGTGTCTCCTTCTTTGTATGCCGACGACTTCTGCATCTCATTTAGCTCCACGACTACGGGAGTCGCCGAACGCCGGCTGCAAGTCGCCATTCGCAAGGCAGCCTCGTGGGCTCTGACTCACGGTTTTCAGTTCTCTGCAGCCAAGACTCGAGTTATGCACTTCTGCAGGCGTCGGACGGTCCACCCTCATCCTGAACTTTACCTCGACGGCCACCTGCTTGAGGTGGTGGACACTTGCCGCTTCTTGGGACTCGTGTTTGATGCCCGGCTCACATGGGTTCCTCATATTACTCAGCTGAAGCAAAAATGCTGGCGGCACCTCAACGCCCTCCGCTGCCTTAGCCACACGTCTTGGGGTGCAGATCGCTGCACGCTGCTGCGGTTGTACAGAGCCCTTGTGCAGTCCCGGCTTGATTATGGGAGCCTGGCCTATGGGTCTGCGTCCCCCTCAGTGTTGAAGTTGTTAGACCCCGTACACCACTGTGGGGTTAGGCTTGCCACTGGCGCTTTTCGCACCAGCCCCGTGGATAGTCTACTGGTGGAGGCCGGGGTTCCCCCGCTGCGGATTCGCCGCCATCGTCTGCTCGTCGACTATGCTGTCCACGTTCATTGCTCGCCAGATCATCCCAATCGTCGCCTGCTTTTCCCTGCTATGGTCCTCCATCTGCCCGAACGGCGACCTAGGTCTGGGCTTTCCATAGCTGTCCGTGTTCAGTCCCTGCTGTCAGACCTGGGGTCATTCCCTCTTCTGCCTCCCTTCCGGGTCCGTACACCTACGCCTCCCTGGTGTTTGTCCCGGCCGTCCGTCCGTCTGGATTTGGCACAGGGACCTAAGGACTCGGTTCCGCCTGTGGTCCTCCGTCGCCGTTTTCTTGCGCTCCTCGCCTCATTTCCGGGCTGTGAGCCTGTCTACACGGATGGTTCCCTGGTTGATGGTCGCACTGCCTACGCTTTTGCTCACGCTGCCCATGTTGAGCAACGCTCCTTGCCGGCTGGCTGCAGTATTTTTACTGCAGAGCTGGTGGCAATCATGCGCGCTCTTGAGCATCTGCGTTCCTGCTCAGGTGGGTCCATCGTCATCTGCAGTGACTCCCTGAGCAGCCTTCAGGCCATCGACCGCTGCTATCCCTCCTCTCCTCTGGTGTCCTCCATACAGGAGTCTGTTTCCGCCATTGCCCGTTCTGGTCGTTCGGTGGTCTTGGTTTGGACGCCCGGTCATGTTGGCATCCCAGGGAACGAACGTGTCGACAGGCTGGCTAAAGGGGCGATCGACGCCCCGGCTTTGGAGGTCGGCCTTACGGCTCGCGACCAGCAGATGGTGTTGCGCCGTAAGCTGATTGGGATGTGGGCTGCTGAGTGGCGTGGCATGACAGCCCCGAATAAACTGCGGGCTGTCAAGGAGACGACTGCCGTGTGGCGTTCCTCCCTGCGGGCTTCTCGCAGGGACTCGGTGGTCCTGTGTTGGCTGCGCATCGGCCATGCGTACCTGACGCACGGCCATCTCTTGCGTCAGGAGGATCCCCCCCTGTGTCAGTGTGGGTCCCAGCTGACGGTCGGCCACATTTTGCTGGAGTGTCCTCGACTGCGCACACTCCGGCAATCTTTTAATCTCCCGGGCACTTTGGCTTTGGTTTTATCTGACGATGCCTCCATGGCTGATAACGTTTTAAATTTAATCCGTGGTAGTCCTTTTTATGGTTCGATTTAGGGAGGTCCTGCACCTTCCCATTCTGTGTCTTTTGTCCTTGTGTCTCTCACCGTTTGTCGCTGTTTTGTTGTGTCATCAGATGGTTGACTCTTTCCCTTTTTTGTTCTCATGGTCGGTCAACCAGTCTCCGGTAATCTTCTTTCATCTGTTTCTTTCTGTCTGGTGTTCCTCTGTCCTCTTCTAGTCTGTAGTGTTTGTTGCTGCATTTGTGTTGTTTTAGCGTCTGGGGGGCGTCTCCTCCCCCCTTTGGTTTTTACCTGCTTCGCCGATTTTCGGCATGCCTGATTTTGGAATGGGGGACTGATGACCTTCGCTCTTTAGTCCCCCTTAAACATTCCAACAACCACCACCACCATCAGCGTCGCCCTCTGCGTTGCAAATGCTGGACCCCATTCACCACTGTGGGGTTAGACAGGCGACAGGAGCATTCCGCACCAGCCCTGTTACTAGCCTCCTTGCTGAGGCTGGGGTTCCTCCACTTCGTATTCGGCGTCAACAACTGTTAGCCAACTATGCTGCCCACGTCCGTTGTTCGCCCCGTCACCCTAACTATCGTCTCCTTTTCACTAATGCGGCAGTCCATATCCCACACCGGCGGCCGCGATCGGGCCATACAATTGGGATCCGTGTTCGGTCGCTCCTTAATGAACTCGAGTGTTTGACTCTTCCATCTGCTTTCCAGGTCCGCCCACATACACCACCTTGGTGTATTCGTCGGCCGCAGCTTCGGCTGGAACTTTCCCGATGGCCAAAGGATTCCGTTCCTCCTGCAGTCTTGCGCCGCCAATTCCTTGCTCTCCTAGGCGCATACCATGCCTGGGAGGTTATCTATACCGATGGCTCAATGGTTGATGGCCGTGTGGGGTACGCTTATGCTCATGCGGACTCTGTCGACCAGCGCTCCTTGCCAGAAGGCTGCAGTGTTTACACCGCAGAACTGACAGCCATTTTTCGTGCCCTTGAGCATATTCGTACCAGCACTGGAGAGTCCTTTGTCATTTGCAGTGACTCGCTCAGTAGTCTGCAGGCTCTTGACCAGTGCTACCCACGCCATCCCATTGTTGGTGCCATCCAGGGGTCCATTCACGCTCTTGAACAGCGTGGTCGTTCGGTGGTGTTCATATGGACCCCGGGACACGTTGGGATCACGGGAAACGAACTCGCCGACACATTAGCCAAAGAAGCTACCCGCAAACTGCCGTTGGCGATCGGCCTCCCGGCAACTGATCTCCGAACGGTTTTGCACCATCGGGTCTTTGGGTTGTGGGGAGATGAATGGCGCACACAACAAGCTGCGGCAGGTAAAGGAGACCACGACTGTGTGGGGTTCCTCCATGCGGGCCTCTCGCAGGGATTCTGTTGTTCTGTGTAGGCTCCGCATTGGTCACTCTTGGCTGACGCATGGTCATCTGCTGCGTCGAGAGGACCCCCCTCATTGTCGCTGTGGTGCGAATATGACGGTGGCCCATATATTGTTGGACTGTCCTCTTTTAACCGCCCTCAGGCGAACTTTTAATCTCCTGGGTGATTTATCAACTCTTTTGGGTGACGATGTCTCTATGGCAGATCGTGTTTTAGGTTTTCTTCGAGCAAGTGGGTTTTATCGGTCCCTCTAATTTTATTGCATCACCCTATTTTGTGCTGTATCTTTTACTTTGTTTTGTGTTGTAATTCGACTCCACCCTATTCATTTAGGCTGGAGGTTTTAACGTGTTGCAGAGTGGCTGGCTCATCATATTATTTTCGTGATCAGCCAGCCACAGTCCTCTGCTGTGCAGTTTTAATTCCTTCTGCCTTTCTTCTCTATGTTTTTGTTGCTGTGCTCCGTTTTCCATGTTTGTTTATTATTGACCTTGGGGATTTTCTTCCCCTGGGATTTTTATCTTCTGCTTCGAATGACTAATGGATGGTTTCCCTGTGCTCTGTGTGTTTATGAAACAAGGGACCGATGACCTCTGCAGTTTGGTCCCTTTAATCGTCAAACCAACCAACCAACCATCAGTGAGTGGGAATTTCGCAGTGCCCTCACTGCTTGTCCTGATACCGCTCCTGGGCCAGATAGCATCCACTGTCAGATGCTGAAACTCCTTTCAGTGGACTGCCAGCGACGCCTCCTCGACCTTTACAACCGTATTTGGGTCGAGGGTGAGTTTCCGTCGCAGTGGCGGGAATGTATTGTCATCCCCATTCTGAAACCGGACAAGAATCTTTTGGAGGTGGCAGCTACTGTCCCATTAGCCTCACCAAAGTTCTTTGCAAGTTGCTTGAACGGATGGTGCGCCGGCGCTTGAATTGGGTACTGGAGTCTCGGGGCCTTCTGGCTCCATCTCAGGGTGGGTTCCGTAAAGGCCGCTCCGCTGCCGACAATCTGGTTAGCCTGGAGTTGGCCATCTGTACTGCCTTTGCGCGCCGTCAGCACCTGGTCGCATGTCTTTTTCGACATGCGTAAGGAGTACGATACAACGTGGCGTCATCACATCCTTTCTACGCTTCATGGATGGGGTCTTCGGCGCCCTCGATCTTTATCCGCAATTTTCTGTCGTATCGTACCTTCCGCGTGCAAGTCGCGGCCCCCCATAGTTTCTCCAGAGTCCAGGAGAACGGGGTACCAGATTGTTCTGTCCTCAGTGTCTGCCTCTTTTTAATTGCCATAAACGGGCTCACTGCAGTATTGGGAAATTCTGTCTCCGCTTCCCTGTATGCTGACGACTTCTGCCTTTACTACAGCTCTACTGGCATTGCAGGTGCTGAACGTCAGCTACAGGGCGCTATACGCAAGGCGCAGTCTTGGGCTGTAGCGCATGGTTTTCAGTTTTCGGCTGCCAAGACCCGCGTTATGCATTTCTGCCGCCGCCGATCAGTCCATCCTGAACCGCGGCTTTATCTCGCCGACGAACTGCTTGCTGTGGTGGAGACCCACAGGTTTTTGGGGGTGGTTTTCGATGCCCGGTTGACTTGGCTGCCTCATATCCGGCAGCTTAAACAGACGTGTTGGCGGCATCTAAATGCTCAGAGATGCTTGAGCCACACCTGCTGGTGTGCCGACCGATCTACCTTATTATGGCTCTACGAGGCGTTAATCCAATCCCGCGTGGATTATGGGAGCCTGGCTTATGGGAGCCTGGCTTATGGGAGCCTGGCTTATGGGAGCCTGGCTTATGGGAGCCTGGCTTATGGGAGCCTGGCTTATGGGAGCCTGGCTTATGGGAGCCTGGCTTATGGGAGCCTGGCTTATGGGAGCCTGGCTTATGGGAGCCTGGCTTATGGGAGCCTGGCTTATGGGAGCCTGGCTTATGGGAGCCTGGCTTATGGGAGCCTGGCTTATGGGAGCCTGGCTTATGGGAGCCTGGCTTATGGGAGCCTGGCTTATGGGAGCCTGGCTTATGGGAGCCTGGCTTATGGGAGCCTGGCTTATGGGAGCCTGGCTTATGGGAGCCTGGCTTATGGGAGCCTGGCTTATGGGAGCCTGGCTTATGGGAGCCTGGCTTATGGGAGCCTGGCTTATGGGAGCCTGGCTTATGGGAGCCTGGCTTATGGGAGCCTGGCTTATGGGAGCCTGGCTTATGGGAGCCTGGCTTATGGGAGCCTGGCTTATGGGAGCCTGGCTTATGGGAGCCTGGCTTATGGGAGCCTGGCTTATGGGAGCCTGGCTTATGGGAGCCTGGCTTATGGGAGCCTGGCTTATGGGAGCCTGGCTTATGGGAGCCTGGCTTATGGGAGCCTGGCTTATGGGAGCCTGGCTTATGGCTCAGCATCACCATGTGCGTTGAAGGTGCTGGACCCAATCCGCCACAGCGGGATACGCCTTGCCACTGGTGCTTTCCATATCAGCCCTGTGGACAGCTTACTAGTGCAGGCAGGTGTCCGTCCCCTGCATTTACCGCGCCAACGTTTGCTGGCTGCTTATGCTGCCCATGTTTTAAGCTTGCCCGGGCATCCAAACTATCGTCTCCTGTTCCCGCAATCGGTCGTCCAGCTGCAAGAACGTCGGCCCCGGTCCGGTTGTACGATCGCGGTCCGCGTCCAAGAGCTTCTCTCCGGGCTTAGGGTTTTCACTGTTCCACCTCCTTTCTGGGCCACTTTGCGTTCACCCCCATTGTGTGTTCCTCGCCCTTGCCTTCGGCTCGACTTGGCACAGGGCCCAAAGGACTCAGTCCCTCAAGAGCCCTTCCGCTTCTGCTTTTATTCCGTCCTGGCCACGTATCCGGGCTCTGGCGTTGTATACACTGACGCTTCGATGGTTGCTGGTCGTGTCGGTTATGCGCTAACTCTAGGGGACCATCGAACAACGTTCCTTGCCGGATGGCTGCAGCGTTTACACTGCTGAGCTGGTCGCCATCTTTCGTGCCCTAGAGTATATCCGCTCCTGCTCAGGTGAGTCCTTCGTCATCTGTAGCGATTGCCTGAGCGGTTTACGAGCTCTCGACCAGTGTTTCCCTCGTTGTCGTCTGGTGATGGTTATCCAGGAGTCCCTGCATACTCTTGCCCGTTGCAGCCGCTCTGTGATCTTTGTGTGGACCCCCGGTCATGTCGGTATCCTGGGCAATGAACATGTTGACCGCCTGGCGAAAGAGGCCACCAGTACACCATCTCTGGACATTGGCCTCCCGGCAACTGATTTGCGGGCACTATTATGTCTCAACATTTTCGACCTCTGGGACACTGAATGGCGCAACCTGCCCATGCCCAACAAACTTCGCCCTATCAAGGCGACGACGACTGTGTGGCGATCGTCCATTCGGGTCTCCCGCCAGGAGCCTGTTGTCCTCTGCCGGCTGCGCATTGGGCACACTCGGCTGACACACGGCTACTTACTGCGCCGTGAGGACCCACCTCTGTGTCGCTGCGGCTCCGTTTTATCTGTGGTGCTCATTTTATTGGAGTGTCCGCTTTTAGCTGTGCTCAGGCAGACATTCGCACTGCCTGACACGCACCCTGCCCTTACAACAGATGACGCTGCTATGGCCGGCTTAGTTTTGAGTTTTATTCGGGCAGGGGTTTTTTATCATTTACTCTGAGTGTTTGTTTTTTTATTGTTGATTCTGGCTTGTGGCCTCCGATTTTAAACTGAGTTTTTAATGTGTTCTCAGTGGTTGGCTGTTCCTTTTTTTTCTCTCTCTCTCTATGGTCGGCCAACCACTGTCACACTCTCTGTGATTTTAATTTGTGTTGTCTGATCTCTGTAGGAGTATTTATTGTCCCGTGTCGTCTGACGTCTTTCCTGCGGTTCGTTTTTATTCTCTTAGGGTGGTTCTAATTTTTTGGAACAAGGGACCGATGACTGTCGCAGTCTGGTCCCTTTGATCTCCCAAATCAACCAACCAACCTAGGCGGGACGAAGTGACCCTTACACGTCTTCGCATAGGGCACTGCCCTCTTATGCATGCCTTCTTACTACGACGAGAGGAACCCCCGCTGTGTGATGCCTGTGGCGGAGGAATCACTGGACGCCACATGTTAGTTGAGTGTGATTTATATCGTTCTGTCAGGGCGGAAGTTAATATTAGTGGGGATCTGCCCTCGATTTTAGCCGATGACGAGGCGAGTGTCAAAAAAGTTTTAAGGTACTGTAATGTTTCTGGGCTTCAGCCTAAAATTTTAGGTTGAAATTTTTAGTGTGTTGCCGAGTGGCTGACCACTCCTTTTTATTCTTGTAATAGGCCTGTTCCAAACGTGTGCTATGTGTTCCATTTTAACCCCTTCCCCTACGTTCTCTTGCAGTTCTCCTCTTCACGTGCTGCTTTCCACTTTGCTGCTGTTGACGTGCACACTGCCTATGTGGACTGCCACCTTTAATTTTAGTCTTATTTTTGCACTTGCTGGATTTTAGTGACACTCGTCCATTGTTGTTTCCGTTCGGGCGCTAAAGACTACACGGTTGAGCGCCCATAATAACATATCCATCCATCCATCCATCCAGTAGCCTATGCCTTCGTTCTGCGTCCCTTTGCCCCTTGTTAGGTGGTATGTACTTGAAGATCTTACTAAGCGTTGCCATAATCGCTTCTTCGTATTCGGCGCTCCAAAAACATTGTGTACTTGAGGAACTGCCTGCCAATAGTATTACATATACTTTTTTTTTTTTTGCAATGGAGCGTCTGGTGGTTTTGTTGCAGTAGGACATGTTTTTCTATTATGTCCCTCCTTGTTGCAGTGGGCAAAAACTGAAATCTTATTTGGATAACACATGGATACATCTGAGTAATCCACAGACATGGTGTATTTTGGAACTGCTACATGATGTTAAATAAATATGGTACGGTAGCCACAATATATTTCGGCAGCATGAGGAACTGTATACCGTTTTGCTGAACCTAACTTAAATCATAACTCTGATTGTATTACACAGTTTTGTTGACATGCTCTGTTCACTATTTTGACTATAAATGCACTCGGTGAGGTCCTCTGCTTCCTGAAGATCATGTAGCAGCTCGAAAATGCACAATGTACGAGGGTTACTCACTTGTAGCTATATGTGGTGCACACAATTCAATTTTTACCCAGTGCAGCGAGGAGTGACATCATAGAATGTCATACCGTATATTGTCATTTTGTTTTGCGTTTTATTCGGGCAGGGGCTTTTTATCGCTTAACGTAAGTGTTTGTCTTCTTGTGTTGATTCTGGCTTGTGGCCTGCGATTTTAGTCTCATTTTTTACTGTGTTTCTCGGTGGTTGGCTTTTCCTTTGTCTCCATGGTCGGCCAACCACTGTCACACTCGGTGCGATTTTAATTCCTTTTGTCTGGTGTCCAAGTCTTTCTTATCCTGTGTCGTCTGTCGTCTTTTCCATTGTTCCTTTTTATTCTGTCTGGGTGTTTGAAATTTTGGAACAAGGGACCGATGACCGTGGCAGTCCGGTCCCTTTAATCCCCCAAACAAACCAACCAACCAACCAACCAACCAACCAAACCATACTGTCATTAAAATTCGTTTTGTGGGAAGTTGACAAGCGAACTTCTCCTCTATTCTGGTACTGTTTAAGAACTTCTCAATGACGTGTTCTTTTTCAGCTTCTAAGAAGTGCGTATTTTTGCAGTACAAATTGCTTTGATTAATATTGTAAATTTTTTGGTTAACACCCTATCCAGAATTATCATTGATATTTTATTTGAATCATCGCATTTACTTGGTTCCAGAAATGGTATGTATATACTTCGTTGTATATTGGATTTAATTTGGTCTTGTGCCGTTGGTTTCGGTGCCTGTATAGCAGCAGCTTTAACATATGGCGTTGGTACTGGCCCAGTGCTCAGCATTTGCAAGGATTTGAATTCCCACCGCAACAGGTAGCGCTGCAGCGCTGCGCTGTTTACATTTGTGGCGAGCCCTGGCGGTCGTTTTCCTGGAGCTGTAGAGGGACCGAGACAGAGCCGGCCAGTCTCTACTGTCCCACTGACTGGTGTGAAAGCGGCTGTTAGTCGACATCGCCTCCCACGTTACCGAGACGTGTACTTTACGATTAAGCGTTGACGTCGTCCGTGGCATATGTATAGGTCGTGCTGATTGATTTCCCACGTGATGTTGGATGTAGGAGAGTGCACTTGCGGATTCAGTAGAACCAGGCATGTGCATGAAGGGTTCCGAAGGTGGTTTCGGCGGGCTGTGACTTGTGTACATCAGGTATGTTTCAGAGGTGCAGTCCACGTCAATGCTGTTAATGCGTACTTCAGTAAGTTTTCGTGGAGCGCGGTATGATCACGTCTTCGGAAGTAGTTTGTTTAATGGTGTGATTTCCACAGCTGCGCGAGTTTGGTCGCATGCCAGTCGATGTGCGCGTGAGTGCATGTCCTGGAGCACAGTGAAATCATGTTTTGGGATTTTGGAGTCATTTCTACAGTTACGTGACTTGGGTTTCGGTGATTTATTGTCCGACTTAAGAATCAGTTATAAGTTGAATTTCTCCGTTGGTCGCATTTGTCTGTTTCTCTCCGCTGTTGACTACGCATCGTAGGCAGTCGCATCAGAACTGTATTCTATTCCTCGATTACGGTCGCTGTCAGTACTCACAAGGGAACCTCCCCATCGCACCCCCCTCAGATTTAGCTATAAGTTGGAACAGTGGATAGGCCTTGAAAAACTGAACACAGATAAATCGAGAAAACAGGAAGAAGTTGTGTGGAACTATGAAAAAAATTAGCGAAATATACGAACTGAGTAGTCCACGTGCAACATATACAACTTCAAGGGCGCTGTGCAGTCAGGAGCGCCGTGGTCCTGTGGTTAGCGTGAGCAGCTGCGGAATGAGAGGTCCATGGTTCAAGTCCTCCCTGGAGTGAACAATTTATTTTCGCAAAGTTAAGAGCTGTCCGTTCGTTCATTGACGTCTCTGTTCACTGTAATAAGTTTAGTGTCTGTGTTTTGCGACCGCACCGCAAAACCGTGCGATTAGTAGACGAAAGGACGTGCCTCTCCAATGGGAACCGAAAACATTTCATCGCAAGGTCATAGGTCAACCGATTCCTCCACAGGAAAACACGTTTGATATATTCTGTACGATACTGTTGACGGCATGTGCGTCACATGACAGTAATATGTTGTCGACCCACCTAATTTGTACACTTGGCGAATGGGTAAAAAGATTCTTCTACCTTGCCCGATTTAGGTTTTCTTGTAGATGTGATTGTCACTCCCAAAAAAGTGATCGCATCGGACGGACAGACGGACAGATAATAATTGTCTGAAAAAAAAATTAAAATTTTCGGTGGGGGGAAGACTTGAACCAAAGGACCTCTCACTCCATAGCTGCTCACGCTAACCACAGAACCACGGCACTCCTGAGTGCACTTCACCCTTGAAGTTGTATATGTTGCACGTGGACTACTCAGTTCGTATATTTTGCTAATTTTTTTCATAGTTCCACACAACTTCTTCCTGTTTTCTCGATTTATCTGTGTTCAGTTTTTCAAGGCCTATCCCCTGTTCCAACTTACAGCTAAATCTGAGAGGGGGTGCGATGGGGAGGTTCCCTTGTCAGCAGGCTGCCGATCGGTGAAGAGGTATGCTGCACATCATACAACCGCAACGTTATGATAGTATTGGTCGTCTTTATTTCAGAAACTAGCGACGTTGCGTTGTCACGGGACTGTTGGCAAGTGTGCTCCGGTCTGTCATCCGGGCGAGGTCCAATGCGAGTAGTACGTATGAGGGGCGTGATATCGTTTGGATTCTGTTGTAAGTATCTTAGACTGATGCCTGGATTTGTTTTATCAAATTTCACTTGTGCTGAGCGCCAGTAGATGAAAAAATTAGTTGTTCAGATGCGACTCTTTTATTCCTATACTTCAGTTCTTGGTGGAATTCTTGTCTGTTGTGTTGGTTGGGTAGTGTCAAAGACATGAATTACTGTGTGCTGTATAATCACCATGTTTGTCTCAATGTATCTTACGTAATACGCGCTTAAGTGGAAAACGTTTCAATGGCAAGCGGCGTTAGTAAGAAAACTGCCGAGCTGCGACTGAAGTTTTACCGCAACAAATACTCGAGCTAAAATCTGCTTGGGAAGAGAGGGGCTAATCCCTACAAGTAACGAAGATACCAGTACAGTAGGCTAATCGTACCTGTGGACAGGCGGGAGAGTCCCAGGTGGGCTAAGTGCAAACTAGCCATACACGGCTAGTACGGCTGCTTACCAAAATTTGTCTTCAGTTAAGAACTGTGAAGTGCGCTATGGAATAAGCACTACTTGTGATCTTTCAGCAAAGCTTTTGGTGCTGGGTGGTGGTATCAGAAATTTAATTATTGCAGTCATAATGAAAAGGCTGCGCTTCAACTAAACCTTATCGTTTACCTGTATTCATTTATTTTTGCCGGCTGTTGACATGTTGGTTCCCTGCCTGTCGTATAGGGATAATTAACATTTAAATATAGCGACGTGTCACATTTAATACCGTGCTGTAGTTTCACAGTAAGGCCATGTTATTTGTATCTTTCTACATAATCTGCGTCTCTCCTGTGGTTGCTTTCCACCACTGCAGTGGCGTCGTCGCCCACGATGAGCGATCGGGAAGCAGGAACTAGAGATCCCCAAGACATGGGCGGACCTACCTTGCTGTTAAGGCTTAAAATTAAAGTATTCAGCGCAACCGTCTACCAGTCACTAAAGCACCTCTCCATTCCCAAGCTACTTAATATGTTGCAGTACTGCTTGCTGCTGTCGAAGGCTTTCGTTTTCTTCAATACACTAATTCGTTTTAAGTACTCGGGTCAGCCCTGGATTGTTTCCATGTCCTAGACAGCTGTTAGGACGTCATACAATTTTTTTCGAGTCATCACGTTACTACTGTTGACTGTAGCATTACGTATGGAAAGTGCTGCATGGCGTTGCCCTTTTACGATGTGCAGAATACCTCTTCACTAATCGACACCCCGCTGAGTACTCACAGTTAGGGCTGCCGCCTGCCAGCATTCTCTCTTCACCATCTTCTAATGGGTGAGTTTCAAGTTTTTTGTATTCTAGCTCTCAGTTGCTTCGCATTTGTGCAGCGCCTCCCTGTTCCAGAAGGCAGTTGTTCAGCGGGAGTGCACTATTTGCCTTAATGCAGTAGATCTGGCTACGTTAAGAAAACTGTTGTTCCAAGTTTCTAATGAAATTTTTACCTATAGGCCTCTCCTCATTAAAGGCTGTATTCTATACAGCTTAAAAAGCTTGAATAGTGAACCTGTAACAATTACGTAATTAGTTTTACACCACCATGTTAGCTATATGCATTTCTAAGAATAATTCTTCGATTCATGTCCCTCCGTTGTATGGAGAACACGATCTCTGGAGCGGAGGCACCTGACAGTTGACACAAATCAGCTGACTTCATTTACTCTTTGACTATCTAAAATTTCACTGCTGCAGGATAGGACAGAGGAGTTGCTCTTACTATGGTGCGTTAATTTCAGCAAGTAACCTCTTAATTTACAAATAATGGATCTGAGAATATATATAGTATAGCCCACTCTCTACTACCACAAACTCTGTTTTTGCTTGTTTCACCTGGAAGGCTGAAAAACAAAATCTTCCAGACAGAGCATCGTCAAGAAACCATGGAGCTACCAAACGACCTCTACCTCTGATGAAAGTTTCTGGTTGTTCAACACTGAAACGAGCAACACCAACATCTCTCTCCCATCTGAACGCTCATTCCTCCTCAGTGTAAGAGCTCCATACTGACTGCCGTCATGAAGCACTACAGGTTCTCATTATGTAAAGGACGTGACTCTTCAGAGAATGAGGGTGCAGAAAAATGTCTCCTTCGTAGCCAGGACACATTCTGCTGGCGGTTCTTTCATCTTACCTTTGCTTCCTTTTGGCTAGACTCTTAACTTGTAAAAATATTAACATCGTTTTACAGACGACGAAACGTGTTGCGTAGTGACAGGAAAAGTTTCGTGAAAACTATTTTGGTTTAAATTTTCGTTTATGGAATTCTGTTTTATCTGGCACTCGCTGTAATTAACTGTTTAATGAGTGGTCATAAGAATCCGTCTAGAAGTTAGTAAAATTGCATGATTACTATTCTATCCTGCGAACGATTGGGCCTCTGTATGTTGGTCCCCTCTCGCGATTGACCTCCATATTTCCAAGTTTCACTCCCCGCCAAGCCCCCCCCCCCCCCACCCAACGCTCTGTCTCTTACTATAGCACTGTGACTGGATGGCCATTGGTCTGTTGACTTCAATCTACGTGTTATCCTCTTTGCTGAACCGTAAGCACTTAGCTGATGGGTTGATACAATGGGCAGAAGAAATCACCATTGCTCTTTCTATGCAGCCATTTAATTACACACATTTCAGTCATAATGGACAGGCATATGTGACGTCCCTCAGCCTGCCATAGTAAGTTCCCTGTCAGTTTCGAGTCTTTCATCCTTGGGTATTTTTTTCATACCAGCTTCAGACTGCAGAAAATATCACGATAGATTGTATGTCCAGGGGTAAGACTACCGGTCAGGTGGATTACACCCGTCTCACTGAATCAAAATGCTTGATTAGTAACTCAGGGTATGTGGTTTTAGTCTGATAAAATGTAAAGTCTGTCACAAGTCCATTGGGATTTGCAAGAACACACCATCTCATCTAATGACGCATTTGCCCCTTTTTCTTGCTTCAAACACGCTTCTGTAACTTTTGTGATCAACTGGCATAATTTCCATAGTGTCTATTTTTTTCTTCCTTTTTCGACATCATCAAACACAGCTTTCTAACTGGTCCTAGTTACGAAGAATCTGTTCGTAGTCATGTTATCACTTACCACAGGTATTCTCCATCTGTTATCTCAATACATACGGATAATAGGAAAGTGTAAGCAGCTCACCACCAGCCATATGCCAATAAACATCTTCAGTTGTCAAATCTAAACCCAAAGGCCTTCCATTCACTTTAGCGTACGTTCAGTTATTAGTTGGAATATGTCATCGTGCAGGTACTGTTTAAAATAATCAACGTATGTGTAGTTGCTAGTGGGTGTTGCAGGCAGTATTGATTGGGAAATTGTTATTGAAGTTGGGTTGCAGGATCTTCACCAGTAGCACCTCAGTGCAGTTGGAGGAGGAACGTATAATTTAAAATTACTTCAATTTATTGGAATACAAGTTGGCTCCTAATCTGTTCATACATTTGCACTTACAACAGGAAGGGGAAAACTTTCGCGGACGCCTACTTTGCGCACGCCTTCGGGACTGTGAAAGTATTGTTTAATTCCTGTTCTACAAACACGTTACATCAGATTCCTCCACTGATTCTTCACTGTCAGGGGAACACGCGTCAATGATCGGACACACAGTTCATAATTTGTAGAAAGTCTCTCCCATTTGAAACACCGTAGCTCTTCAATTCGAGGTGCGTTGCACATCCTGAGCTTGGACTATTCACTATTTCTGTTCTGCCTCTTTTTTTGTGCATATAGGGATCCCCGTAGACGAACCTTAGTAATTCCCCTACAGCTCTACTCGATTTTGTACCCATCTGCCTTCCCAGTCCCGTCACGCCTTTCCCATCCATGGCCAATACCATCCTCCAGTGGAACTGCAGCGGTTTCTTCCACCATCTAGCTGAGCTCCGCCAACTAATCAGCCTTCACCCTTTCTTCTGCATTGCTCTCCAGGAAACTTGGTTTCCAGCAATGCGAACCCCCGCCCTCCGTGGCTATCGGGGTTATTATAAGAACCGAGCAGCTTATGAAAGGGTGTCTGGTGGCGTCTGCATATATGTCCTTCACACTCTGCACAGCGAGTCTGTCCCTCTCCAGACGCCCTTAGAGGCTGTCGCTGTACGCGTGTGGACGCCACAGGCTGTTACCGTCTGCAGTGTTTACATTCCACCGGATGGTGATGTCTCGCAGCATGTCCTGGCTGCACTGGTCGCCCAATTGCCGCCACCTTTCTTGCTCTTGGGCGACTTCAACGCCCATAACCCTCTGTGGGGTGGGTCAGTGGCAACAGGTCGAGGCGCCATCGTTGAGGGTTTCTTGTCGCAGCTCGATCTCTCGCTGTTAAATGATGGTGCCTTCACACACTTCAGTGTGGCGCATGGCACCTACTCCGCCATTGACCTTTCAATCTGTAGCCATAGCCTCTTACCGTCTGTCCAATGGAGTGTGCATGACGACCTGTGTGGTAGTGACCACTTTCCGATCTTTTTGTCACTACCACAGCGCCACTCTTCTGGGCGCCCTAGCAGATGGGCTATGAATAAGGCTGACTGGGACTTGTTCTCCTCCACTGCCGCTTTTGAGCCTCTCTCTACCGATGACATTGATGCGGTGGTTCAATCGGTCACCACCGGCATCGTTACTGCCGCCGAATCAGCCATTCCCCGTTCCTGTGGGTCCCCTCGGCGGCGGACTGTGCCTTGGTGGTCGCCTGAGATCGCTGAAGCGATTAAAGATCGCCGGCGGGCGCTCCAGCGTCACAAGCGACATCCCTCCATCGACCACCTTATCGCCTTCAAACGGCTGCGTGCGCGGGCCCGCCTCCTTATCCGCCAAGGCAAGAAGGAGTGCTGGGAGCGGTATGTATCCACCATTGGCCTCCATGTCACTCCATCGCAGGTCTGGGCCAAGATTCGACGCGTCTACGGCCAGCGGACCCCTGCCAGCGTCCCTGCGCTCTCACTGAATGGAGCAGTTTGTACTGACTCCGACGTCATTGCAAATCGCTTAGCAGAGCATTTTGCTATGAGTTCCGCCTCTGCGAATTACCCCCAGGCCTTCCGCTCCATTAAAGAGCGGATAGAACGTCGGAGCCTTTCGTTTCGCACCAACCACCTAGAATCTTACAATGCTCCATTTAGTGAGTGGGAATTTCGCAGTGCCCTAGCTGCTTGCCCTGATACCGCTCCTGGACCAGATGGCATCCACTGTCAGATGCTGAAACACCTTTCAGTGGACTGCCAGCGGCGCCTTCTCGATCTTTACAACCGTCTTTGGGTCGAGGGGGAGTTTCCGTCGCAATGGCGGGAAGGCGTTGTCATCCCCGTTTTGAAACCTGGAAAGAACCCTCTGGAGGTGGACAGCTACCGTCCCATTAGCCTCACCAACGTTCTTTGCAAGTTGCTTGAACGGATGGTGAGCCGGCGCTTGAATTGGGTACTGGAATCTCGGGGCCTTCTTGCTCCGTCTCAGGGTGGGTTCCGTAAAGGCCGCTCCGCCACCGACAATCTGGTGAGCCTGGAGTCGGCCATCCGTACTGCCTTTGCCCGCCGTCAGCACCTGGTCGCTGTCTTTTTCGACATGCGGAAGGCGTACGATACGACATGGCGTCATCACATCCTTTCTACGCTTCATGGATGGGGTCTTCGGGGTCCTCTGCCGATTTTTATCCGCAATTTTCTGTCGTGTCGTACCTTCCGCGTGCAAGTCGCGGCCTCGTATAGTTCCTCCCACGTCCAGGAGAACGGTGTGCCACAGGGTTCTGTTTTAAGTGTCTGTCTGTTTTTAATAGCCATTAACGGGCTTGCTGCGGCCGTGGGAAATTCTGTCTCCGCTTCCCTGTATGCTGACGACTTCTGCCTTTATTACAGCTCTACTGGCATTGCAGCGGTTGAACGTCAGCTACAGGGCGCTATCCGCAAGGCGCAGTCTTGGGCTGTAGCGCATGGGTTTCAGTTTTCGGCAGCCAAGACCCGCGTTATGCATTTCTGCCGGCGCCGAACAGTCCATCCTGAGCCGCAGCTTTATCTTGCCGACGAACTGCTTGCTGTGGTGGAGACCCACAGGTTTTTGGGGGTGGTTTTCGACGCCCGGTTGACTTGGCTGCCTCATATCCGCCAGCTCAAACAGGCATGTTGGCGGCATCTCAATGCTCTGCGATGTTTGAGCCACACCCGCTGGGGCGCCGACCGCTCTACCCTGTTACGGCTCTACCAGGCGCTCATCCAGTCCCGCCTGGATTATGGGAGCCTGGCTTATGGCTCAGCATCCCCATCTGCGTTACGGGTGCTGGACCCAATTCTCCACAGCGGGATACGCCTTGCCACTGGTGCTTTCCGCACCAGCCCTGTGGACAGCTTACTAGTGGAGGCAGGTGTCCCTCCACTGCGTTTCCGACGCCAACAATTACTGGCTGCTTATGCTGCCCATGTTTTTCGCTTGCCCGGGCATCCAAATTACCGTGTGCTGTTCCCACAGTCGGTCGTCCATCTGCCAGAGCGTCGGCCCCGGTCGGGTTGTCCGATCGCCGTACGCGTTAAGGAGCTTCTCTCCGGGCTTGGATTTTTCCCTGTTCCACCTCCTTTCCGGGCCACTTTGCGTACACCCCCATGGTGTTGTCCTCGCCCTTGCCTTCGGCTCGACTTGGCACAGGGCTCGAAGGACTCGGTCCCTCCAGAGGCCTTCCGCCGCCGCTTTTCTTCCATCCTGGCCACGTATGAGGGCTCTGGAATTGTTTACACCGACGGTTCGATGGTTGCTGGTCGTGTCGGGTATGCGCTAACTCTAGGGGACCATTCCGAACAACGTTCCTTGCCGGATGGCTGCAGCGTTTACACTGCTGAGCTGGTCGCCATCTTTCGTGCCCTAGAGTATATCCGCTCCTGCTCAGGTGAGTCCTTCGTTATCTGTAGCGATTCCCTGAGCAGTTTACGAGCTCTCGACCAGTGTTTTCCTCGTTCCCGTCTGGTGATGGCTATCCATGAGTCCCTGCATACTCTTGCGCGTTGCGGCCGCTCTGTGGTCTTTGTGTGGACCCCCGGTCATGTCGGTATCCCGGGCAATGAACATGCTGACCGCCTGGCGAAGGAGGCCACGAGACAACCGTCTCTGGAGATTGGCCTCCCAGAGACTGATTTGCGGGCACTATTCCGCCGCAAAATTTCCGATTTATGGGACGCTGAATGGCGCAACCTGCCTGTGCCAAACAAGCTCCGTCGTATCAAGGCGTCGACGACTGTGTGGCGGTCGTCCATTCGGGTCTCCCGCCAGGAGTCTGTTGTCCTCTGCCGGCTGCGCATTGGGCACACTAGGCTGACGCACGGCTACTTGTTGCGCCGTGAAGACCCACCTCTGTGCCGCTGCGGCTCCGTTTTCTCTGTGGTGCACATTTTATTGCAGTGTCCGCTTTTAGATGTGCTCAGGCAGACGTTCGCACTGCCTGACACGCTCCCTGCCCTTTTACTGGATGACTCTGCCATGGTGGACTTAGTTTTGCGTTTTATTCGGGCAGGGGGTTTTTATAGTTTAATCTGAGTGTTTGTTTTTTAGCTTTGATTCTGGCTTTTAGCCTCTGATTTTAAACTGAGTTTTTAATGTGTTCTTGGTGGTTGGCTTCTCCTCTTTTTTTTTCTCTATGGTCGGCCAACCACCGTCACACTCTGTGTGTTTTACTTTGTTTTGTCTGATCTCTGTCGGCGTCTTTTTCGTCCTGTGTCGTCTGACGTCTTTCCTGCTGTTTGTTTTTTATTCTCTTTGGGCGGTTTTAATTTTTTTTGAAAAAAGGGACCGATGACCATCGCAGTCTGGTCCCTTTAATCCCACAAACCAACCAACCAACCAACCTTGTTCTCCTCCACTGCCGCTTTTGAGCCTCTCTCTACTGATGACATTGATGCGGTGGTTCAATCGGTCACCACCGGCATCGTTACTGCCGCCGAATCAGCCATTCCCAGTTCCTGTGGGTCCCCTCGGCGGCGGACTGTGCCTTGGTGGTCGCCTGAGATCGCTGAAGCGATTAAAGATCGCCGGCGGGCGCTCCAGCGTGACAAGCGACATCCCTCCATAGACCACCTTATCGCCTTCAAACGGCTGCGTGCGCGGGCCCGCCTCCTTATCCGCCAAGGCAAGGAGGAATGCTGGGAGCGGTATGTGTCCACCATTGGCCTCCATGTCACTCCATCGCAGGTCTGGGCCAAGATTCGACGCGTCTACGGCTATCGGCCACCTGTCAGCGTCCCTGCGCTCTCACTGAATGGAGCAGTTTGTACTGACTCCGACGTCATTGCAAATCGCCTAGCAGAGCATTTTGCAATGAGTTCCGCTTCTGCGAATTACCCCCAGGCCTTCCGCTCCATTAAAGAGCGGATGGAACGTCGGAGCCTTTCGTTTCGCACCAACCACCTAGAATCTTACAATGCTCCATTTAGTGAGTGGGAATTTCGCAGTGCCCTAGCTGCTTGCCCTGATACAGCTCCTGGGCCAGATGGCATCCACTGTCAGATGCTGAAACACCTTTCAGTGGACTGCCAGCGGCGCCTTCTCGATCTTTACAACCGTCTTTGGGTCGAGGGGGAGTTTCCGTCGCAATGGCGGGAAGGCGTTGTCATCCCCGTTTTGAAACCTGGAAAGAACCCTCTGGAGGTGGACAGCTACCGTCCCATTAGCCTCACCAACGTTCTTTGCAAGTTGCTTGAACGGATGGTGAGCCGGCGCTTGAATTGGGTACTCGAGTCTCGGGGCCTTCTGGCTCCGTCTCAGGGTGGGTTCCGTAAAGGCCGTTCCGCCACCGACAATCTGGTGAGCCTGGAGTCGGCCATCCGTACTACCTTTGCCCGCCGTCAGCACCTGGTCGCTGTCTTTTTCGACATGCGAAAGGCGTACGATACGACATGGCGTCATCACATCGTTTCTACGCTTCATGGGTGGGGTCTTCGGGGTCCTCTGCCGATTTTTATCCGCAATTTTCTGTCGTGTCGTTCCTTCCGCGCGCAAGTCGCGGCCTCGTATAGTTCCTCCCACGTCCAGGAGAACGGTGTGCCACAGGGTTCTGTTTTAAGTGTCTGTTTTTAATAGCCATTAACGGGCTTGCTGCGGCCGTGGGAACTTCTGTCTCCGCTTCCCTGTATGCTGACGACTTTTGCCTTTACTACAGCTCTACTGGCATTGCAGCTGTTGAACGTCGGCTAAAGGGTGCTATCAGTAAGGCGCAGTCTTGGGCTGTAGCGCATGGGTTTCAGTTTTCGGCAGCCAAGACCCGCGTTATGCATTTCTGCCGGCGCCGAACAGTCCATCCTGAGCCTTGGCTTTATCTTGCCGACGAACTCCTTGCTGTGGTGGAGACCCACAGGTTTTTGGGCGTGGTTTTCGATGCCCGGTTGACTTGGCTGCCTCATATTCGGCAGCTCAAACAGGCGTGTTGGCGGCATCTCAATGCCCTGCGATGTTTGAGCCACACCCGCTGGGGCGCCGACCGCTCTACCCTGTTACGGCTCTACCAGGCGTTAATCCAGTCCCGTCTGGATTATGGGTGCCTGGCATATGGCTCAGCATCCCCGTCTGCGTTGCAGGTGCTGGACCCAATTCTCCACAGCGGGATACGCCTTGCCACTGGTGCTTTCCGCACCAGCCCTGTGGACAGCGTCCTAGTGGAGGCAGGTGTCCCTCCACTGCTGTTCCGACGCCAACAATTACTGGCTGCTTATGCTGCCCATGTTTTTAGCTCGCCCGGGCATCCAAATTACCGTGTCCTGTTCCCGCAGTCAGTCGTCCATCTGCCAGAACGTCGGCCCCGGTCGGGTTGTCCGATCGCCGTACGCGTCAAGGAGCTTCTCTCCGGGATTGGGCTTGTCCCTGTTCCACCTCCTTTCCGGGCACCTCTGCGTACACCCCCGTGGTGCGTTCCTCGCCCTTGCCTTCGGCTAGACTTGGCACAGGGCTCGAAGGACTCAGTCCCTCCAGAGGCCTTCCGCCGCCGCTTTTATTCCATACTGGCCACGTATCAGGGCTCTGGCATTGTTTACACCGACGGTTCGATGGTTGCTGGTCGTGTCGGGTATGCACTAACTCCAGGGGACCATTCCGAACAATGTTCCTTGCCGGATGGCTGCAGCGTTTACACTGCTGAGCTGGTCGCAATCTTTCGTGCCCTAGAGTATATCCGCTCCTGCTCAGGTGAGTCCTTCGTTATCTGTAGCGATTCCCTGAGCGGTTTACGAGCTCTCGACCAGTGTTTTCCTCGTTCCCGTCTGGTGGTGGCTATCCAGGAGTCCCTGTCTACCCTTCACCGTTGCGGCCGCTCTGTGGTCTTTGTTTGGACCCCAGGCCATGTTGGGATACCTGGAAATGAGAATGTTGACCGTCTGGCGAAAGAGGCCACGAGTGCATCATCTCTTGATGGTGGCCTCCCAGAGACTGATTTGCGGGCAGTCTTCCGCCGCAAAATTTTGGCGCTATGGGACGATGAATGGCGCGCACTGACGACGCGAAATAAACTCCGTGCTGTCAAGGAGACGACGGCTTTGTGGCGGTCATCCCTGCGAGCCACTCGCAGGGACTCAGTAGTTCTTTGCCGGCTCCGCATTGGCCACTCCCAGCTGACTCGCAGTTATTTACTGCGCTGGGAGGACCCTCCTCTATGTCGCTGTGGGGCGGCTTTGACGGTGGCCCACGTTTTGATGGCCTGCCCCCTTTTAGCTGTGGTCAGGCAGCGCTTTGCGCTGCATGATACGCTCCCTGCCCTTTTAACAGACGACTCCGCAATGGCTGACTTAGTTTTACGTTTTATTCGGGCAGGGGGCTTTTATCATTTAATCTGAGTGTTTCTATTTTCTGTTCTTGTTTTGTGTTGACTCTGGCCTTTGGCCTATGCTTTTAAACTGATTTTTTAACGTGTTTCTAAGTGGTTGGCTTTTCCTTTTTTTGTTTCTATGGTCGGCCAACCACCGTCACACTCTGTGTGGTTTTAGTTCGTTTTGTCTTGTCTTTGTCTCAGTTTCTCTTGTTGTGTATCGTCTGTGATCTATTCTGTTCCTCGTTTTTATTCTCTGTGGGTGTTCTTTGTCTTTGGAAAAAGGGACCGATGACCGTAGCAGTCTGGTCCCTTTGCTCCCCCAAACCAACCAACCACATATCGTAGGCATTCGCATCAGAACTGTATTCTATTCCTCGATTACGGTCGCTGTGAGTACTCAGCAGGCTGCCGATCAGTGAAGAGGTATCCTGCACATTGTACAACCGCGTCACGATAGTATTGGTCGTCTTTATTTCAGAAACTTGCGACGTTGTGTTGACTCAGAACTGTTGGCAAGTGTGCTCCGGTCTGTCATCTGGGCAAGGTCCAATGCGAGTAGTAAGAGTGAGGTACGTGACATTGTTTGGATTGTGTTTTACGTATCTTGGATTGCTGCTTGAAGTTGTCTTATCAAATTTCACTTGTGCTGAGAAATCTTAAGAGCTGTTGCGCGCCAGTGGATGGAAAAATCCGTCGCTCAGATGCGACTCTTTTATTCCTATACTTCAGTTCTTGGTGGAATTTTGTCTGTTGTTCTGTTGTGTTGATTGGTGTGCAAGACATGTATTAATGTGTGCTGTATAATCACCGTGTTCGTCTCAATGTATCTTAAGTAATACCCGCTTTCGTGCAAAACGTTTCAGTGGCGAGCAGCGTTAGTAAGAAAACTGCCTAGTTGCGACTGAATCTGTACCGTAAGAAATACTTAAGCTGAAATCATCTTGGGAAGAGTGGGGCTAATCGCTACAAGTAACGAAGATACCAGTACAGTAGGCTAATGGTACCCGTGGACAGGCGGGAGAGTCCCAGGTGGGCTAAGTGAAAACAAGCCATAAACGGCTGGAAAGGGTCTGCTTACCAGTATTTTATTGAGTTACGAACTGTAAAATGCGCTATGGAATAAGTACTAGTTGCGTCATCTTGGAGCAAAGCTTTTGGTACTGGGTGGTGGTATCAGAAATTTAATTAATGCAGTCATAATGAAAAGGCTGCGTGTGAACTAAACCTTGTTGTCGTTTACCTGTATTCATTTATCCTTGTCGGGTGTTGACATGGTTACCTTCGTGTTCTATGGGGATACTTCATATTTAAATTTAGCCACCTGTCACAGTTAAAACCATGCTATAGTTTCACAGTTAGTAAGGCCACGTTACTTGGATGTTTCTACGTAAACTGCGTCTGTCCTGTGGTTGCTTTCCACCACTGCAGTGGCGTCGTCGCCCGCGATCAGAAAGCAGGAAGTAGAGATCACCAAGACATGGGCGGACTTACCTTGCTGTTCAGGTTTAAAATGAAAGTATTCAGCGCAACCGTCTACCAGCCCCTCTCTCCATTCTCCAGCCACTTCATATGGTGTAGTACAGCTTGCTGCTGTCGAAGGCTTTCGTTTTTTCTTAAGTGGGCAATAGACTAGTTCGTTTTAAGTACTCTGGTCAGCCCTGGATTGTTTCCATGTGCTACACAGCTGTTAGGACGTCATACAATTTCTTTCGAGTTATCACGTTACTACTCTTGACTGTAGCATTACGTAGGGAAAGTGCTGCTTGACGTTGCTCTTGTATGATGTGCAGAATACCTCTTCACTAATCGACACCCCGCTGAGTACTCACAGTTGGGGCTGCCGCCTGCCAGCATTCTCTCTTCACCATCTTCTAATGGGTGAGTTTCAAGTTTTTTGTATTCTAGCTTCCAGTTGCTTCGCATTTATGCAGCGCCTTCCTATTCCAGAAGGCAGTTGTTCAGCGGGAGTTCATTATTTGGCTTTATGCAGTAGATCTGGCTACATTAAGAAAACTGTTGTTCCAAGTTTCTAATCAAATTTTTATCTGTAGGCCTCTCTTCATTAAAGGCTGTATTCTATACAGCTTAAAAAGCTTGAATACTCAACCTTTAACAATTACGTAATTAGTCTTACAACACCATGTTAGCTATATGCATTTCTAAGAATAATTCTGCGATTCATGTCCCTCCGTTGTATGGGTAACGCGATCTGTGGAGCGGAGAAACCTGACAGCTGACGTAAAACAGCTGACTTAACTTACTACTTGACTACCTAAAATTTCACTGCTGCAGGATAGGACAGAGGAGTTGTTCTTACTATGGTGCGTTAATTTCAGCAAGTAACCTCTTAATTTACAAATAATGGATCTGAGAATATATATAGTATAGCCCACTCTCTACTACCACAAACTCAGTTTTTGCTTGTTTCACCTGGAAGGCTGAAAAACAAAATCTTCCAGACAGAGCATCGTCAAGAAACCATGGAGTTAGCAAACGACCTCTACCTCTGATGAAAGTTTCTGGTTGTTCAACACTGCATCTCTCTCCCATCTGAACGCTTATTCCTCCTCAGTGTAAGAGCTCCATACTGCTTCCGTCAGGTAGCACTACAGCTTCTCAGTTATGTACAGGACGTGACTCTTCAGAGAATGAGGGTAGAGAAAATGTCTCCTTCGTAGCCAGGACACATTCTGCTGGCGGTTCTTTCACCTCACCTTTGCTTCCTTATTTGGAGGCTTTGGCTAGGCTCTTCACTTCGTTGTACAGAAGAGGAAACGTGTGTTGCGTACTGACAGGAAAAGTTTCGTTAAAACTATTTTGGTTTAAATTTTCATTTATGGAATTCTGATTGATCTGGCACTCACTGTCATTAACTGTTTAATGAGTGGTCATAAGAATCCGTCTAGATGTTAGTAAACTTGCAGGATTACTGCTCTATGCTGCGAACGATTCGGCCTATATATGTTGGTCCCCCCTCGGAATTGACCTCCATATTTCCAAGGTCCACTCCCCCCCCCCCTCCTCCCGAATGCCCCACCCCTATTATAGCACTGTATGATTGGATGGCCATTGGTGTGGTGACTTCAATCTGAGTATCATCCTTTTTGCTGAACCGTAAGCACTTGTCTTCTGCCCATGGTATCAACCCATCAGACATCACTATTGCTCTTTCTATGTATCCATTTAATTACACACATTTCAGTCATAATGGACAGGCATATGTGACGACCCTCAGCTTGCCATAGTAAGTTCCTTGACAGTTTTGAGTCTTGCATCTTTGCGTATTCTGTTTTTCTGGGTATTGCCTGATGAAGTGAAATCTCTATTCAAATGCTCACATACCACCTTCAGACTGCAGAAAATCTCACGATAGCTTGTATGTCCAGGGGTAAGACTTTCGGTCAGCTGGATTAGAGCCATTTCACCTACACCAAATCCTTGATTAGTCACGGTATGTGGTTTCCCTCTGATAAAATGTAAAGCCTGTGGAAATGCTGAAGCGTCCGATCCCACTCGTCTGCTTTGACCCGTGACGTCACAAATATGGCGGAAACGACCATAACCGACAATTCCAATATGGTGCATATAAAGTCGTTACATACATATTATAAAGACGAAAATACATCGAAAAACAAACCCACACACGTTTCACAAAGAGCCTAATAACTAACGGGACAAGTGCGGGAAGTTGGGGTTTTTTGGGTGGGGACAAACTAAATATAAACAAATTTAGGCACCCACCCCCATAAAAAACCATGCGAAACGGAGAAAAAAAAATAGACATCACAAAACTCACCAAATACCACAAAACACATTATCTGGAATCGGACACTTCCCTTGACCCATATAGCTCTAGAGCAGCTCCCGATCCCATTGCAAAAACCAACATACTAAGTTCCAGCCCCGCAAGAAAAACCCAACCCACCTAACCTCCCCCTGACCCCAAAATAAAAAACCCAAAAAATTTCACACACAACTCAACAAAAACTTCAACATAATAGGTCCTCCACAACTAAAACAAAAAACAAACCCACTCCTCCTTCCCCCACCTTAACAAATACTCTACGACAAAATAAACCACCCACCCCACCCTGAGCCGCAGCCACCCACCTATCTACCCAGACCACCCTAACTAACCACTTTCGGCCTATACGTTGTACCCACAGCCCTTAAGAAAACCCAAACAACACAATAGCCCTCTGGGACACTCTTCCGTCAACAGTACTCATCTAAAAGAGACTGAAGGTTGGATGAGCGCCTCTTCCCCCTCCAAAGAACTGACTTAACCGCCCGCCCCCCCCCCCCCCCCACACACATCCCCTCTATTGTCTTAGTACAAGCCCCTGTCTCATAATTCTTAAACTCTAAACTATGGTTCGCTACTAAATGATTAAATCCCCTCTCACCCAACCCGCTATACGAAGAAAAAGCATCAGAAAGTATTATGGACCCTGGCTCTATATATTCCTCAATTAGGGCTTGGGTTGAGACAAGTGCATCCTAAATGATCGCATGGTAGGGGTATCCTTGATGACAAAGGTGACCAGTGTACGCATCTGTAATAGCTATTTCTTCAAGATGCACTCCACTATCGATCATTCAGTATATGGAATAAAACTACGTTGTAAGCTTGGAAACAAGGACATTAATTACCTTATCGTGGGCTTTTGTATATTCGGTCCCGCACTCGCTCTCTTCTCTCTTCATTGACACCTAATGTAATGAGGAGCGCTGTTCCTTATCCTTGTATTTTTTATGGCAATTTATACATTGAAATGGAACACTAATATTTACTAACATACTGTCCTTGCCCTAATCCATTTTTTGTTTCACAGCTTGGAGGCTAGTCCACATTGAAGTTTCGATACGCAGATAAGATCTAACGGCCACCATTATAGCTGCCTATGTGAGAATTTGTATGATCAGAAAACCGACCTTCATTAGCTTTTCATGATTTACAAAGTCTGATGACGATTTGTTGAAGCATTTTTATGCATACTAGCATTGGCGATTCACTAATACTAAAACGAGGTCACCCTGTAAATGAGTGACGACGGTAACCTTCGTCGATGATTTTATTTTATTATTTCGACCTTAAAATAAATTTTCCTCTCAAAAAAGAAACTGGGAACTCTTTTGTAAAATATTATACATCGGAGAATCTGCACCGGTCCCATAGACTTGGGGAGGAAACTCACTGATATTTTTACAACAATTACGTTCAGGACCCATAGCCTGTCCTGTGGCGTAAGTTCTGCCTGCCGCCTGCCAACATTGTATCTGTTCACAGTCTTCTAATGGGTGAGTTTCAAGTATTTTCTATTCTCGCTTCCAGTTACTTTGCGTTTGTGCAGCACCTCCCTATTCCAGAAGGCAGTTGGTCAGCGGCAGTGGACTATTTGGCTTAATGCATTAGACCTTGCTATATTAAGAAAACTGTTGCTCCAAGTTTCAAATCAAATTTTCACCTGTAGGCGCCTCTCTTCATTAAAGACTGTATTCTTTACAGCTTCAAGTGCTTGAATACTCAACCTTTAACAATTACGTAATTAATTTTACGACTCCATGTTAGCTATATGCATTTCTAAGAATAATTCTGCGAGATCTGTATGGGGAACGCGATCTGTGGAGTTGAGATACCTGATGGTTGACGTAAAGCAGCTGACTTCATTTACTCCTTGACTATCTAAAATTGCACTGCAGAAGGATAGCACAGAGTTGTTCTTACTACGGTGCCTTAAGTTCAGCATGTAACTGTTCGTAATTTACAAATATTGGATCAGAGAATATATCATTACAGACTACTCTCTACTACCTCAAACTGCTTTTGCTTGTTTCACCTGGAAGGCTGAAAAACAAAATCTTCCATACAGAACAGCGTCAAGAAACTATAGAGCTACCAAACGACCTCTACCTCTGATGAAAGTTTCTGGTTGTTCAACACTGAAACGAGAAACATCTTCTGTCTCCATCTCAACGCTTATTCTTCCTCAGTGTAAGAGCTCCATACTGACTGCCATGAGATAGCACTACAGCTTCACTTTATGTACATTACGCGACTCTTCATAGAAAGAGGGTGGAGAAAATGTCCTTCGTAGCCAGGACACATTGCGCTGGCGGTTCTTTCATCTTACCTTTAATCACTACCTTTTCTTCCTTATTTGGAGGCTTCGGCTAGACTCTTCACTTCTAAAAGAATTAACATCGTAGTTCAGACGACGAAACGTGTGTTGCGTAGTGACAGGAAAAGTGTCGTTAAAACTATTTTGCTTTAAATTTTCATTTATGAAATTGTTTGATCTGGCACTCACTGTCATTAACTGTTCAATGAGTGGTCATAAGAATCCGTCTAGAAGGTAGTAAACTTGCAGGATAACTGTTCTATGCTGCGAACTCCTAAGCCCATTTTGTGTATAAGCATCCGTTGGCACCGCTGTAGCAATAAAGACAGCAATAAAGACAGCAACAAAGCGCGTTCACAATCATCACTATTTCTAGCGCAGTGTTCTTCTGCATCGAGATGTTTGTATCAAATTTCAGCATCAGACTGGTGGGTAAATGATAATAGGTCCACAGCTCTGCTTCCTTATCTGCATTTTAAATAACCAGTGCCATCAAAAGGGGAGAGTCGTGAGGGGGGCGGGGGGGCCTCGATCACTGGTGACAGTGATATGCCCCCGCAGTGCGTGTGTGCGTGCGTGTGTGCGTGCGTGTGTGCGTGCGTGTGTGCGTGCGTGTGTGCCTGCGTGTGTGCGTGCGTGTGTGCGTGCGTGTGTGCGTGCGTGTGTGCGTGCGTGTGTGCGTGCGTGTGTGCGTGCGTGTGTGCGTGCGTGTGTGCGTGCGTGTGTGCGTGCGTGTGTGCGTGCGTGTGTGCGTGCGTGTGTGCGTGCGTGTGTGCGTGCGTGTGTGCGTGCGTGCGTGCGTGCGTGCGTGCGTGCGTGCGTGCGTGTGTGCGTGTGTGCGTGCGTGTGTGCGTGCGTGTGTGCGTGCGTGTGTGCGTGCGTGTGTGCGTGCGTGTGTGCGTGCGTGTGTGCGTGCGTGTGTGCGTGTGTGTGCGTGTGTGTGCGTGTGTGTGCGTGTGTGTGCGTGTGTGTGCGTGTGTGTGCGTGTGTGTGCGTGTGTGTGCGTGTGCGTGCGTGTGCGTGTGTGTGCGTGCGTGTGCGTGCGTGTGCGTGCGTGTGCGTGTGTGTGCGTGTGTGTGTGTGTTTTTATTTTTTTTGCGGTGGCTCCATGGGTTAGAATAGGGCCCAGATTTTCCTGCCTGCCGTAAGAGGCGACTTAAAGGAGTCTCAAGCGATTCGGCCTATATATGTTGGTCCCCTCTCGGGATATTTCCAAGATCCACTCCCCCCCCCACCAAACCCCGCCAGCCTACCATAGCACTGTATGACTGGATGGCCATTGGTCTGGTGACTTCAATCTGAGTGTTATCGTTTTTGCTGAACCGTAAGCACTTGTCTGATGGGTTGATACCATGGGCAGAAGACATAACCATTGCTCTTTCTGTGCATTCATTTAATTACACACGTTTCATTCGTAATGGACATGCATATGTGTGACGACCCTCAGGCTGCTATAGTAAGTTCCTTGTCAGTTTCGAGTCTTTCATCCTTGGGTATTTTTTTCATACCAGCTTCAGACTGCAGAAAATATCACGATAGATTGTATGTCCAGGGGTAAGACTACCGGTCAGGTGGATTACACCCGTCTCACTGAATCAAAATGCGTGATTAGTAACTCAGGGTATGTGGTTTTAGTCTGATAAAATGTAAAGTCTGTCACAAGTCCATTGGGATTTGCAAGAACGCACCATCTCATCTAATGACGCATTTGCCCCTTTTTCTTGCTTCAAACACGCTTCTGTAACTTTTGTGATCAACTGGCATAATTTCCATAGTGTCTATTTTTTTTCTTCCTTTTTCGACATCATCAAACACAGCTTTCTAACTGGTCCTAGTTACGAAGAATCTGTTCGTAGTCATGTTATCACTTACCACAGGTATTCTCCATCTGTTATCTCAATACATACGGATAATAGGAAAGTGTAAGCAGCTCACCACCAGCCATATGCCAATAAACATCTTCAGTTGTCAAATCTAAACCCAAAGGCCTTCCATTCACTTTAGCGTACGTTCAGTTATTAGTTGGAATATGTCATCGTGCAGGTACTGTTTAAAATAATCAACGTATGTGTAGTTGCTAGTGGGTGTTGCAGGCAGTATTGATTGGGAAATTGTTATTGAAGTTGGGTTGAAGGATCTTCACCAGTAGCACCTCAGTGCAGTTGGAGGAGGAACGTATAATTTAAAATTACGTAAATTTATTGTAATACAAGTTGGCTCCTAATCTGTTCATACATTTGCACTTACAACAGCAAGGGGAAAACTTTCGCGGACGCCTACTTTGCGCACGCCTTCGGGACTGTGAAAGTATTGTTTAATTCCTGTTCTACAAACACGTTACATCAGATTCCTCCACTGATTCTTCACTGTCAGGGGAACACGCGTCAATGATCGGACACACAGTTCATAATTTGTAGAAAGTCTCTCCCATTTCAAACACCGTAGCTCTTCAATTCGAGGTGCGTTGCACATCCTGAGCTTGGACTATTCACTATTCACTGTTTCTGTTCTGCCTCTTTTTTTGTGCATATAGGGATCCCCGTAGACGAACCTTAGTAATTCCCCTACAGCTCTACTCGATTTTGTACCCACTCCATTGTGCGTCCATGACAGTGAAGTTGGAAACTCCAATACTAACATATTGGGGCCTGAAGGCGTAGTTCACACTGAGGCAGTAGAGTTGCGATAGAGAATGCGTACGCAACCTGCATCGGCGGAAGCGACATAATGGGTTCAGGATAGAACGTCGCGATACAACACTGATCTGTATGTCTACTAGATCATTCAGCGCAACATAAATATCTGGTCGCTCCATACATCTTCGGTCATATCCTGGAGGGAAATTTCAAGTCATCCGATTTGCCTCGAAAAAACTGTAACGTATAAGAAGCTAAGCTACGTCCACCTGTGTAGTTACTTTCGCAACAGAGCTTTCAATTTTCGCGTAAAAAATGAGAACCAGCGTTTTCATATTAACTCAGGTTTTCCACTAAAGTATCTCATTCTAAGGAAACTGGGGAAAAAAATTCCACCTTTTACAGTTCACATTGAACTGGTAATCTGTTCGTTACTGCACTAGCTAGTGTGATCGTTCAAACTACAGCGCTATACATACATTACAAATTTTGCAATGGAAAATGTTGCTCCCAGCCTTGTTCTCTTCTGCTGCATTTTGCAGCGCTAATTGCTGTTTAAGAAATGTAGGGAGCATACCTAAATTGTTTTAAACACTGGAAGGAAAACCTTAGCTCTTACCACTCTCGAATATATACGTGATACATTCCGGCATTAGGCCGCGATTAAATACGGCAGTCCACGCTATGCGGGTTTTGTGCGGCCTCCAACGTGTTTCGTAAAATTATTTGGAGACGTTCTTCATATGTTAACGGGGTGGCTGGCCCACCTGTCTTTCGTAAATGGTCACCTAGTCGAATTTTCTTACACCGTTATTGTAGCTCGTCTGTCGTTTTACTCAAGATGTTGTCCCGAGTATAGCTTCCTTCTGTTACGGCGTGTGTGTGTGTGTGCATAAATACGAGTGTGGGTGTGGGTGTGAAACATTTTTAACTATTTTCGCCACCTCAGGCTGCCATACTATTTGTAACGGCGTTCACAACCTTGCCACTGAGAATCTGTAAACTTCCCACATTGACACATTCTCATGTCTCCGTTGACAACTCTTCCTTATATTTCACCTGAAGGTCTCTCTCTTCATTAAAGGCTGTATTCCATACAGCTTAAAAAGCTTGAATACTCATCCATTAACAATTACATAATTAATTTTACAACTCCATGTTAGCTATAGGCATTTCTAAGAATAATTCTGCCATTCATGTCCCTCCGTTGTACGGGGAACGCTCTCTGTGGAGCTGAGATACCTAACGACTGACGTAAAGCAGCTGACTTCATTTACACCTTGACTACCTAAAATTGCACTGTAGCAGGATAGGACAGAGGAGTTGTTCTTACTATGATGCCTTAAGTTCAGCAAGTAACTCTTCGTAGTTTCCAAACAATGGATCTGAGAATATATGTACTAAAGACTACTGTCTACTACCTCAAACTCGGTTTTTGCTTGTTTCACCTGGAAGATTGAAAAACAAAATCTTCCAGACAGAGCATCGTCTAGAAACCATGGAGCTACCAAGCGACCTCTACCTCTGATGAAAGTTCCTGGTTGTTCAACACTGCATCTCTCTCCCATCTGAACGCTTATTCCTCGTCAGTGTAAGAGATCCATAACGACTGCCGTCAGATAGCACTACAGCTTCTAATCATATACAGTACGTGACTCGGAGAATGAGGGTGGAGAAAATGTCTCCTCCGTAGCCAGGACACATTCTGCTGACGGTCCTATCACCTTACCTTTCATCACTAACTTTTCTTCCTTATTTAGAGGCGTTGGCTCGGCTTTTCACTTATAAAAGAATTAATTTCGTAGTACAGACGACGAAACGTGTATTGCGTACTGACAGGAAAAGTTTCGTTAAAACTATTTTGGTTTAAATTGTCATTTATGGAATTCTTTTTGATGTGCCACTCACTGTCATTAACTGATTAACGAATGGTTACAAGAATCCGTCTACAATTTAGTTCTTCTTAGAGGATTACTGCTTTATACTGCGAACTGTTACATCCATTTTGTATATAAGCATCCGTTGGCACAGCTGTAGCAACAAATACAGCAGTAAAAAGGTATTACAATCGTCATTATTTCTAGCACAGTGTTCTTCTGCATCCTGACGTTCGTATCAAATTTTAGCGTCAGATTGGTGGGTAACGGATAGCAGATCAACAGCTCTGCTTCCTTATCCGCATTTTAACTAGTCAGTGCCATCAAGGGGGGGGGATGATTAGGGCTAGGAAGAGTTGTCTTCTTCCTTCGTTCTACTGGTGTTCACAACAGGACCTACCATCGTCGCATCAGCAATCACAAAAGAAGCGAAAGCAGATGGGTTAACCATGGTTTTCGACAATGCCCGGTTTTCAGTCACTCGACCTCCGAAGTTTGGTCAGAAACCCGTGGCAACTGTGGAGTGGAGCCATGAATAATACACCAACTGTTTGCGTGCTTGTCTGCAGTGCTAACTCCGTTCCACTACATACTACTGCCTCACTTGCACAGCACCAGTGGATCCATGATGGGTCCAAATCACAGAGATGACTGGATCGCAGCAACACTGCTACCATTGTATTGAAACAAAGATTTGGAGTGGTGCTGCTGGGTTCAGGGTTGTGTGCAGATTTGTAAACCCATTAATTTACACGAGAATCGAATACCACCCAGTGGGTATGTGCCCCATGGGTGAGCTTCCTGCACGCACTTCCAATTGGTTTAGTTTTTCAGTGTGAATCCCTTCAAGGAGGTGTAGTTAACTGAAAAATAATTATTTATTTCTGTACATTAGTCAGTGTCTTTACCTGCTGTTGACTGTCGCTGTCGATGCCCATCGACTATTCACATCACCGGCCTTCAGCCCTCTCAAGGTAACCAATGCGGGCAGCTCGATCACTGGCCATGCCCCAGCAGTGAGCTTTATGGTATATGTTTGACTTCTTGACAGTGGGTCCAGGGGTTAGAATAGAGCCCCAGTACTACTGCCTGGTATAAGAGGCGACTAAAAGGAGTCTCCAACGATTTGGCCTTTGCATTGGTCCCCTCACGGGTATGACCTCCATTTTTCCCAAATTTCCTTTGCTAGTGTGTGAAATTTGGGGAAGCACGCCCTACGTGATGTTTTTTTGTTTGTCCATCATGCACAAAGATCCTACATGCTACTTAATGTCGTGTGGCGGGCTTTGCACACAATGTCTTCTGGGTTGCCTCCTTCTTGTCTCCTGTTCCGTCCCATCCTTCATGCCCATGACAATTCCCGACTATTTCGACACCAAAAATCCAGCACAGTAGGCAGTCCGTCGTGGTGGGGGTCGTCATGTACCCTCTGATAGCCCCCTGACAACACAGGGATCGCACTACTGATGCCTGAGCTGAGACCTCCCCATGTATGCCAAGGAGTAGGTGCCCAACTTTTTGGGGCACCAGGGCACCAGGACTCCTGGCAATGGCCAACCCGCCAGGTGGCCCTTGCTGAGGCTCAGTGGCGCCTGTGGAGAGAGCCCCTGGTCGGAGTCCGTGGCATCAGGGCAGATGGCCCGCAATGAATCTGGTGAAATCTAATCAAGCTTGTGGTTGCTCAGCCCCATCAGTCTCCAAGCATCCCCCCAGGGGATCCACAACTCTTTTGTGGATACGTGCGTAGCGAGCACGGGACCCCGAGCTGATGTGGCCTTCCTTCCTTTCCGGGCTGCATACCTTCCCTTTCCGCATCCTTCCCCATTCCCCATCTTCGCCACCCCCCCCCCTTCACCTCTGGCTCTTTCTTTCCCTTTCTCTGGGGTTATGGTTTGTGCCTATGTCCGGAGACGGACGCTTGTACATATACTAAATTCTTCGCCTTCATTCCTTGCTTGTAAGTCTTCATCCTTCCTTTGTCCTTCTCTTTTCCTTACCTCTTCTCTCTACCTTCTCCGCTGCGGCGTTTGAGACCCCTCTTCTTTCCTTTCCCTTTCTCTTTCTTCCTCCCTGTGCGTGTCTGAAGGCCAACCCACGCACTTCCATGCGTAGCCGGTGACGGGGTAACGCGTAATTCCCCACCCCGGGTAGACAGGTAGGACACGTACGTACCCCCTGGTAACGGCCAGGCCCAGGGAGGGGTGATTACCCGAGCTGATACCTTCCGAAAGTGCCGATTGGTCCCTTCGTCCGTTTGTCGGGAGGTGTGACCTGAGGTGTGAACAATCACCTAAGGCGGGAGTGCCCTCAGAGAGGGCCCCCACAAGGGAGGAGCGCGCCATCGGAGACGCCGGTAATCATGGGGGATTCTTCCGCAATGGTTTCCTCACCTTCCACTATGTCTGCTCACAAACGTAAGTTCACTGAGTCTCAACCACAGTCAGTTCTTCCATCGTTGCCACATTTCCTTGTTGTTTCTCGGTCTGACGAAGGACATGACTTCTCCACGGTCAACCCTTTCATTATTCAGAAAGGTGTCGACGCAATTGCAGGTCCTGTAAAGTCTTGTTCCAGATTACGGAATGGCACCCTGTTGTTAGAAACACACAGTGCCCTCCAGGCACAAAAATTGCAGCGTACTTCTCTGCTCCACACCTTCCCTGTCCGGGTGGAACCGCACCGTACCTTAAATTCCTCGCGTGGAGTCGTTTATACACGCTCCCTCGATGGATTGTCTGACGAAGAAATTCAGCATTACCTGTCTGACCAGGGCGTAACGGCTGTTCATAGGGTTATGAAAAGGGTTGACACGAACGTCATTCCAACCCGCACTGTCTTCTTGACATTTGACAAAGTTCAACTACCATCGAAAATCAAAGCCGGCTATGAGATAATTTCCGTTCGCCCTTACGTCCCGAACCCTACGCGTTGCTATCGGTGCCAGCGGTTCAATCACACCAGCCAGTTCTGTTCCAATCCGGCCAAATGTGTTACGTGTGGCAGGGATGCCCATGAGGGTGCTTGTCCACCTCCATCCCCTCGCTGCATCAACTGTATGGGTGACCACGCCGCTTCCTCTCGAGATTGTCCCGTTTTTAAGGACGAAAAGCTCATCCAGGAAATTAAAGGAAAAGGTGTCGACCTTCGCTGCTCGAAAATTATTCGCCAGTCGACAGCCCACCGTGCCTCAGAAAGGAAAATACAGCACTGTCCTTGCTTCTCCTCGGCCAACAAAGGAGGCGGCCACGCAGACTTGCGACCTCACCTTTAGTGCCACGGTCGTCAGATCGGCCAGCGCAAAGATCGCCCGTTCAACCTCACCACTTTCGCCTGCCCACTCTCTGGCTCACCCTTTGTCGAGTTCTGCTAAATCTCGAGCCCAAAAGTCAGACACCAAGACTCCAAAAAAAGAGTATACTTGTGAAGAGTTTTTACGTATGGCAACTTCCCAACCATCGGATCCTCCTTCCTCTAAACATCATACTTCCAAGAAGGCTACAAAGAAACCCAGTTCCTCTCCTTCTCCGCCAAGGCGTGTCCCATCTACAGCACCACCTGGCGGAAGTCGCCCTCGGCCGTCTTCTGTGTCGCCGAGGAGCACTGCTGGCGGCCGATCAACCGGCCGGTCGCTGGTGGCAGGAGCTGCTCCTGACCAACCTATGGATCAGGATCTTCTGCCTTCGGCTGAATGCCATTCCATGCTGTCGGTCGCAAGCTCAGAGCAGTCGTTGAGTTGACAGCGACCTTGGTCGCATTCCTCCATTTTCTGTTCACCCTATGTCCATTATCCACTGGAATATCCGCGGTATTCGTGCCAATCGGGATGAATTGTCGATCCTCTTACAATCCTACTCGCCGGTCATCTTCTGTCTTCAGGAAACAAAGCTGCGTCCCCATGACCGCTTTGTTCTCCCTCATTTTCAGTCCGTCCGATATGATCTCCCCTCTGTTGAAGGCACTCCAGCACACGGAGGACTCATGATTTTCTCCATAAAACTGTACATTATCACCCAATACATTTAAACACTTACTTCCAAGCTGTCGCCGTCCGTCTTTCCCTTTCCGGATACACGTTCTCTCTTTGTACTGTATACATTCCATCGTCCACACCAATGGCACGAGCTGATCTCCTTCATCTTCTTGGTCAGCTTCCACCCCCATATTTGCTGGTTGGGGGACTTCAATGCCCACCACCCGCTTTGGGGATCTCCACATCCTTGTCCACGTGGCTCACTATTGCTAGACGTCTTCCACCAAGCAGATCTAGTTTGCCTCAACACTGGGGTCCCTAAATTTTTTGTCTGCCTCCACGGCAAATTTATCTCATTTGGACCTTGCGGTCGGTACTGTTCCGCTAGCTCGGCGCTTCGAATGGTTCGCCCTTGATGATACACACTCGAGTGACCACTTTCCATGTGTCCTTAGACTGCAGCCTCAACTGCCATATATGCGCCCGCGACGCTGGAAGTTTGCTCAAGCCGATTGGACACTTTTTTCGTCTCTAGCGACATTCGATGACCGTCACTTTCCCACCGTCGACGATGAGGTCACACATATTACCGACGTTATTCTTACAGCTGCGGAACATTCAATACCACGCACCTCCGAATTGCCCCGGCGCCCCCCAGTTCCTTGGTGGAACGAGGCATGCCGTGATGCACTACGTGAGCGGCGACGTGCTCTCCGCGTTTTCCGCCACCATCCTACTTTGGCCAACTGTATCCGCTATAAGCAGCTACGAGCGCGATGCCGTCGTGTCATCCGCAATAGCAAGAAGGCGAGTTGGAAATTCTTTATTAGCTCATTTAACACCTTCACTCCCGCCTCGGAAGTTTGGAGTCGGCTTCGACGGTTCTCAGGCGCGCCTAGCTTCTCCCCGGTCTCTGGGCTCACTGTCGCGCATGACTCATTAGTGGACCCCGTCGCAATTTCTAACTCGTTGGGTCAGCACTTTGCCGAGATTTCGAGCTCTTCAAATTACCCGCCAGCGTTTCTCCAGAAGAAACGTGCAGCGGAAGTGCGACCTCTTGCTTTCTCCTCTCAAAATCGCGAAAGCTACAATACTGTTTTCTCCTTGCGGGAACTCCAACATGCACTCTCTTCTTCTCGCTCCTCCGCCCCAGGACCAGATGGTATCCACGTCCAAATGTTGCTGCATTTATCAACCCATAGTCTGCGTTACCTCCTTCGCCTTTATAATCGAATTTGGACCGACAGTACTTTTCCCAGACGATGGCGGGAAGCTATCGTCGTTCCTGTTCCGAAACCTGGAAAGGACAAACATCTCCCCTCTAGCTATCGCCCCATTTCTCTCACGAGTAGTGTCTGTAAGGTTTTGGAGCGTATGGTGGATTACCGTTTAGCGTGGTGGCTGGAATCCCGCAGTCTTTTTAACACCTGCCCAATGCGGATTCCGAAAGCATCGTTCTGCAGTTGACCATCTTGTTGCTCTCTCCACTTATATCATGAACAATTTTCTCCGGAAACGCCAAACGGTAGCAATATTTTTTGATCTGTAGCGAGCATACGATACCTGTTGGAGGACAGGCATCCTCCGCACACTGTTCTCTTGGGGCTTTCGAGGCCGGCTGCCCCTTTTTCTTCGCGAATTTATGGCAGAGCGCACATTTAGGGTGCGGGTGAACACTACTCTCTCCCGCACTTTCTCCCAAGAAAACGGGGTACCCCAGGGCTCCGTGCTGAGTGTTGTACTGTTTGCCATCGCTATAAATCCAATTATGGATTGTCTCCTTCCCGATGTCTCGGGCTCCCTCTTTGTGGATGATTTTGCGATCTACTACAGCTCTCAACGGACCAGCCTTCTTGAACAACGTCTTCAAGGATGTCTCGATCGCCTCCACTCTCGGAGCATAGAAACAGGCTTCCGTTTCTCTCCCAGTAAGACCGTTTGTGTTAATTTTTGGCGACGTAAGGAGTTCCTTCCGCCCTCCTTACATCTAGAACCTGTCAACCTTCCGTTTTCAGACGTCGCTAAATTCTTGGGTCTTACGTTTGACAGAAAACTGTGCTGGTCCTCCCACGTTTCCTATCTTTCGGCTCGCTGTCTGCGATCGCTTAACACCCTCCGTGTCCTGAATGGTACCTCCTGGAGAGCGGACCGAGTGGTCCTTCTCCGCCTCTATCGCGCCTTAGTGCGCTCGAAATTGGATTATGGAAGCATAGTCTACTCCTCTGCTCGGTCGTCTATTCTTCGGCGTCTCGACTCTATCCACCACCGTGGATTACGTTTAGTGTCTGGAGCTTTTTACACCAGCCGCGTGGAAAGCCTTTCTGCTGAGGCTGCTGAACCTCCGCTGTCCAATCGGCGAGCAGTGCTTCTGAGTCGTTATGCTAGCCATCTGTCTTCCATGCCTGCTAATCCAGCCCATGACCTTTTTTTCGACGCCTCATTTGATGTAGGGTATGTTGGCCGCCCCTCCTCCCTACTACCCCCGGGAGTCTGCTTCCGTCAACTCCTCCATTCTCTTTCCTTCCGCTTTCCTAAAACCTTCTTGACAACTTGGGGTACAGCACCGCCTTGGCTCCGTCCCCGGATCTGCCTGCTCCGTGACCTTTGTCGATTTCCCAAGGATGGTACCCCTACACTTGTTTATCGTCGGGCATTTGCTGCTCTATGTGCACAAATGACGGACGCCACATTTATTTACACCGACGGCTCGAAAACATCGTTAGGTGTAGGGAGTGTCTATATTGTTGGCGACACCCCAAATCAATTTCGGCTTCCCGACCAGTGTTCGGTGTATATTGCGGAGCTTTACGCTGTTCTCCAGGCTGTCCACTACATCCGCCGCCATCGGCGGATACAGTACGTTCTCTGCTCAGATTCTCTCAGCTCTCTCCTCAGTCTCCAAGCTCTTTACCCTGTGAACCCTCTGGTCCACCGGATTCAGGACTGTCTGCGCTTGCTCCATCTGGGGGGCGTCTCGGTGGCGTTCCTCTGGCTCCCGGGACACGCTGGTATCTGTGGGAATGAGGCGGCCGATATAGCGGCCAAGGCTGCAGTCTCTCTTCCTCGGCCAGCTATTCAGTCGCTTCCCTTCACCGATCTACGGAGCGGTTTATGTCGCAAAGTTGCTCATTTATGGCATGCGCATTGGTCAACACTTCCCAATAATAAATTGCGGGAAGTGAAAGCTCTTCCTTGCGCTTGGACTACTTCTTCCCGAACGCGTCGTCGGGAGGAGGTAATTTTAACTAGACTGCGGATAGGGCACTGTCTCTTTAGCCATCGACATCTTTTAAGCGGCGATCCTCCCCCACTCTGTCCCCACTGCTCTCAGCTGTGGACGGTAAGACACCTTTTAATTGAATGCCCCTATTTTAATCCGTTACGCGCCCGTCTACAGCTATCGCCTGATCTATCGTCGCTTTTAGCAGATGACACGCGCTCAGCCGACCGCGTTCTCCAGTTTATTAGTGCTAGTGAAATGACGTCAGTCATTTGAAGCTTTTTTTTGGGACAACCAACCCCTTTCTGTAGTGGATTTTTAAGCCTTCCTTCTGCTTTTAGTTTCTCCAATTTTATGACTTTGTTCCCATTGCTGCTGATTTTCAGTTCCGTTTTTTTTACTGTTTCCTAAGTCACAGGCTGGGCGCTAATGACCATGGCAGTTTTGCGCCCTAAAACCAAACCAAAAAAAAAAAGAAAAAAGAAGTCTCCAAGCATGTCTCGAGAGTCGTATTTGCCTTGGTACCTAGTTTTGCAACAGGACTGATAGAGAGACCTTTCAGGCAACGAAGCCCAGTTTCTCGTAGACCTACTTGAAGATAGCTTATGTTGAAGTGGCGGTGTTGTCAAAGATGCGTAGCAGGGCGCTTTTGATCCAGGCAGCCTCCCCAGCCCAGTCGCGTGAGTTACTCGCCTCTGACAACCTGGGTAATATCCCTGTCTGGTTTAGTCCTAATGAAAGCCTTAACATTTTCCAGGGTCTTACGTTCCATCGTGACCACCTCTTGCAGTCGGATGAGGAGCTACGCGCCAACTTATTGCGACAGGGTGTCCACTTCGTAAGGAGCATTCATAGGCGACCCAAAGACCACAGATTTGCTACAGGTGCCTTCATCTTGGCTTTTGAGGGTGACTCATTACCTGAAAAGGTGAAGGTGATGGTCTACCATTGCGTCGTGAAACCTTCCATCCCTCCTCCTATGCGGTGCTTAAAGCGCGTGAGGAGAACCACAAGAAGAAGCTGCTGAGTAGGAAGGCCGAGGTTCAGGTTGCCTCTGTGCCATCTGTTACTACCAGCTCTGCGTCTGAGAATGATTTGTAGATTTCGGCGTCTCACGACAACCTCCATCTCGCCTCTGCCTCAGACGCAGTGGTTCTCGATTCTGGCTCTCCCTCAGTGGCGGTAAATGACCCAATGGCGTAATCTACTTAATCGGTCCCTTATGCCTTTTTTGGCTGCGGAAAATGTCATCCCCCAGTGGAATTTCCGCCACCTTGCTGAGCTCCAACAACTTGTTAGCGTTCACCCTTTCATCTGCATTTCTCTCCAGGAAATCCGGTTTTCGGCGATTCGAACCCCTGCCATCCATGGCTGTCAGGGTTGTTATAACGATCGGGCACCCTATGAGAGGGTATCTTGTGGAGTGTGGATCTACGTCCTTAATTCTCTTTACAGTGAATGTGTACCTCTTCAAACACCTTCAGAGGCTGTCGCTGTTACGGTGTGGACGCCTCAGGCTGTTACTGGCTGCAGTCTCTTTAGCCAGACGATGTCCTGCGGCATGTATTGGCTGCACTGATACACCAGCTGCAGCCGTGTTCCTTTATTGTCGGGGCACAAAGTTTCCAATACCGGCTCCATGGCCATTGTTCGGTCTTCACAGCTGAGCTCTTTGCCCTCTACCAGGCTGTTCTGTACATCTGCCGCCACCGACATTCTGCTTATGTCATCTGCTCAGATTCCCTGAGCGCCATCCAGAGCCTCAGTGATCCGTACCCGGTTCACCCTTTCGTACACCGGATCCAACGCTCTCTTCAGCAGCTGGTGGACGTCGGTACGCCGGTTAGCTTTATGTGGGTTCCTGGCCATGTCGGTATCCCTGGGAACGAAGCTGCAGATGCCGCGGCCAAGGCTGCGGTCCTCCAGCCTCGGGCAGCTTCTTGTTGTGTCCCTTCGTCCGATTTTAGCAGGGTCATTTGTCGGCGCGTTGTGTCGCTGTGGCATGCCGATTGGGCTGCACTTACCGACAACAAGCTTCGGGCCTTAAAACCTCTTCCAGTGGCTTGGACGTCCTCCTCACGTCTTTCTCGGCGGGAGGAGGTCGTTTTAGCAAGGTTAAGAATTGGACACTGCCGGTTCAGCCATCGCCATCTGCTGACGGCTGCGCCGGCGCCGTTCTGCCCATGTGGGCACTTGCTGACGGTTCGTCACATTTTAATGTCCTGTCCCGATCTTAAAACACTGCGCCTCGATCTTAACCTGCCTACTACTTTAGATGCCATTTTAGCGGATGACCCACGAGCAGCTGCTCGTGTTCTTTGTTTTATCAATTTGACAAATCTCGCTAAGGACATTTGATGATGTTTTTTAATCCTATGCCTGTCAGTCTGTCTTTTATTGTGTTTTCCCTTTTAGTTGTTGTTGTCAACTTGTGCCTCGCGGTGCATTCTTAGAGTAGTCAGGGCGCTAATGACCATTGAAGTTGTGCGCCCGAAAACCACAAAAAAAAAAAAAAAAAAAAAAAAAAAAAAAAAAAAAAAACCAGCTGCAGCCACCTTCTGTTATTGGGAGACTTCAACACCTATAACACTCGGTGGGGTGGATCAGTGGCAATAGGCTGAGCTGCATTGTTGAGCAAGTTTGGCAGAGCTCGAACTTTCTCTTTTAATTAATGGTGCCTCCTCACATTTCAGTGTGGCGCATGGCATGTACTCAGCCATTGACCTTTTGATCTGCAATCCTGGCCTTCTACCATCTACCCAATGGTGTGTGTGGAGTGTGCGTATACTTGTGTGGTAGTGACTACTTCCACATCTTTCTGTCACTGCCCCAGCGTCACTCCCCTGGGCGCCTCCCTGGATAGAAATGGCTCTGAGCACTATAGGACTTAACATCTATGGTCATCAGTCCCCTAGAACTTAGAACTACTTAAACCTAACTAACCTAAGGACATCACACAACACCCAGTCATCACGAGGCAGAGAAAATCCCTGACCCCGCCGGGAAGCGAACCCGGGAACCCGGGCGCGGGAAGCGAGAACGCTACCGCACGACCACGAGCTGCGGACTCCCTGGATAGGCTATGAATAAGGCTAATTGGCGCTCGTTCACCTCCATTGTCATTATTTAGCCTCTTCCTCATGACGCCGTTTGTGGGGCGGCGGATGGAAAGATTGATGTTAAATGTTCCTATTATTTAGAATGTTAATTATGCTGTCTTTCGCCGTTCTCAACACTGGCTCTCTAACTACAATATTGGCAACCAGAAAGTGATCAGCAAAACGTGAAGCCTGTAATTAGAATTCCTAGTGCCCACTTCGTCTGAGAATACACTTATAGTTACATCTTATAGCTCTGAGGAATTAGGAGATTGTCCGGGATTTATAATCAAAAACGGTCGTAAAAAAAAAAAACGTTCTGTATTCTGAAAGTCACAAATGAAAACAAAAGAATCCACACAATCTAACTAACAGAGCAGTTTAGAGTCTAATGCGCTGATGCAACTATAAATGTCCAAATTAAATGTTTAAATGAATGCTCGCCATAATTTGATGATAATGTTCATCAAAGGCCACGCTAAATAATGGTAGAATGTTTGTCCTGCGGCGGCACGTGAAAAAACGACAATACGCAAACTGCAGATCGATAGTGAAAATCATCCCAGAATTAACACTTCACTCAAGAATGATTTCATGGTTACGCGTATCTCGAGTAACTTAATACGGCAACCGAGGCCTTTTATAGCAATGATGCTGTGTCTAGACAAGACAGTCTAGACACAAGGGAGGTAGCCGAAAGGGCACGCGTCAACTCAAGCCGTCTTGCGTTAAGTCTGGAACAGGATACGTTATGAATGCTATAAAGAAAAGAACGGAGCTTCTCGTACGTGTAGTCGCTAGCAATGTCGTCTGTACAACTGGGGCGAGTGCTCGTACGTCTCTCGAGACCTGCCTTATGGTGGCGCTCGGTCTGCGATCCTCACAGTGGCGACACGCGGGTCCGACATGTACTAATGGACCGCGGCGGATTTAAGCTACCACCTAGCAAGTGTGGTGTCTGGCGGTGACACCACAAATGATACCGACGCGACGCTACTCCCGACACAGGTGGTATGCTATTCAGCGTCTGGAGAGAACTGGGGCCTTACTTCCTCCCGCAGCGTTCTTATATATAAAGCTGCGGTGCGGACGGCTAAGGGAACGCCTGATCAAATCGGCTCTCCCGACTAGCCACTGGGCTAGTAATGCACCACTTTAAGTTACCTAATAAATCTTAGCTTCTCTTGCTGATGGCCGATGAAGCACTTAATTTAAATGTGCATTCAGCACACAGGTATGTATTGATAATAAAATTTTGACATGGCTAAGTTAAATATTTTGGGCGAGAGAATTAATTTAATTACACTGCACGCAGTAGACGAGCTCTGAACTGGCCCTTCGGAGACACGCTATTGCTATAGTTTTATAGGTATTCAAATGAAACTTCTCACATCTTCATAGTTATAGCGGATCCAGAAGATCCAGAAGACTGTTTCTATTAAATATTTATGAAAAAGGAATCTAATTATAAATTTTGAAGTCTCTAGCTCTTTTCTGTTGCGCCAATGATTTGTACAGAAAAAGTCCAAATTTCGAAAATGGCTAAAGTTATCGAACTGATATTCAACACATATTAATTTAGTATTACTCCTGACATGCTAGAAACATTTTAGGTTATTTATTTGATTTTTAAAGTATTGCGCAACATTTATGACGTCAGAGCTAGTTACAGCGGACTGGCTGGCACACAATGGAAAGACTAATGAGAATTTACTACGGCGTGAGTAGGCTGCTTCCCTACATCACCCTCTACTTAAATTTTTTGTTTTTGAATGTTAATGAACGAAAAAAAATTTAATTACAAAAAGGGAAGCAAGAGTACAGTGTAACTTCCTATGAAAATTAAAACTGAATTGTAAACATGTATAAATATTAAAAGAAAACTGATTACCTACATTAATTATTTAAATTGCGGGCACGTTCACTGCATCTTAAGCAACATTATTACTCAAAATTTAAGCAATGTCAATGAAACTCTTCGGCATACATATTGCCTTAGACAAACAAACACATAAAAATATGTAAAATTATGAAAATCTTAAATCCATTAAATACATTTTTACATACACAAATTCAAAGAAAATAACATGATACATAAACAGATGATTATCTCTTAGCAGTCTTTTCTAAACCTGAAAGAAAATTTCACAAATCATTTTTACACACGTGCTTGTAGCCGCTTTGGCTGGCGTTCTACACTTCCATTCATAAGGGTAGAGGAGGGGAAGTTGCTATGATGTGCGTCCTTCACGTTCACTCTAAATTACATGGGGAAAGGGGAGGGGTCACTGTGAGTTGTGTCCAAGTCACTCCACACTTTCACGCAGCTACCAGGCTGCCATTATCTGGTTTGTCCTGTAGAACAAACAAAAAGAGTGCCTCAGACTCTGTTCACTTAATATCTAAGGGTGGTCACAATGAAATAGGGATATATATATTTTATCCTTCATTATTTTGCTGGAACAAAGTTAACAGAACTTTTTCAATTTTTACCCTCGTGGTTACATAACTGTCATCATCGATAAACAAATGGCTCAAAACGCCGTTAGTCACGTACTAGAGAAAATTTATGCTCAAGGCATACAATCATAACTCCTATTTAATCTGAATTTATTATTTCTGGGCCGGAATACTGAACCAGTGCTCGGTACATTCTTGATACATTTGTATTTTATTCACTTAGCTGACTCATCTTTGATTACCTTATTCTTAGAGATAGTATCAGTATATTTGATTAGTAGTTTCCTCAGCTTCTTTGTACATGTGAGTAACTTTTGGTAATAGTACAGTTCTGAGTG
>NW_026045945.1:412500-473133 GCF_023898315.1 Schistocerca nitens
TCCTGCCCGAGGGGCTCCTTGTTAGCAGACCTTTTCAACCAGCTCAATCTTGTCTGCCTCAATACTGGCGCCCCTACTTTTCTTTCGGACACATCTCATACCTATTCCCATTTAGACCTCTCTATATGTACTCCCCAACTTGCACGCCGGTTTGAGTGGTATGCCCTTGCTGATACATATTCGAGCGACCACTTCCCGTGTATTATCCATCTCCTGCAGCATACTCCCTCTCCGTGCTCCTCTCGTTGGACCATCTCCAAGGCAGACTGGGGGCTCTTCTCTTCCAGGGCGACCTTTCAGGATCAAACCTTCACATGCTGCGATCGTCAGGTCGCACACCTCACGGAAGTCATTCTCGCTGCTGCTGAATATTCCATCCCTCACCCTACCTCTTCTCCACGTCGCGTACCGGTCCCCTGGTGGACCGCAGCATGTAGGGACGCTATACGTGCTCGTCGACGTGCTTTACGCACCTTTCAACGCCACCCTACAGTGGCGAATTGTGTCCATTATAAACGATTACGTGCACAGTGTCGTCGTATTATTAAAGAAAGCAAGAAAGCCAGCTGGGCTGCTTTCACAAGCACCTTCAACAGTTTTACTCCTTCTTCTGTTGTCTGGGGTAGCCTGCGCCGGCTATCTGGCACTAAGGTCCACTCACCAGTTTCTGGCTTGACGGTCGCGAATGACGTCCTTGTGGCCCCTGAGGCTGTCTCCAATGCCTTCGGCCGCTTTTTCGCAGAGGTTTCGAGCTCCGCTCATTACCTCCCTGACTTCCTCCCCCGCAAACATGCAGAGGAGGCTAGGCCACCTAACTTCCGCTCCTCGAATCGTGAAAGTTATAATGCCCCATTCACCATGCGGGAACTCGAAACCGCACTTGGCCGATCACGGTCCTCCGCTCCAGGGCCTGATTCTATTCATATTCAGATGCTGAAGAACCTTTCTCCTGCGGGTAAAGGTTTTCTTCTTCGTACTTACAATCGCATCTGGATTGAGGGACATGTTCCCGCATGCTGGCGCGAGTCTATTGTTGTCCCGATTCCTAAGCCGGGGAAGGACAAGCACTTGCCCTCCAGTTATGGACCCATCTCGCTTACCAGCTGTGTCTGTAAAGTGATGGAGCGAATGGTTAACTCTCGATTGGTTTGGCTGCTCGAGTCTCGACGCCTACTTACCAATGTACAATGTGGATTTCGTAGGCGCCGGTCTGCGGTTGACCATCTGGTTACCTTGTCGACCTTCATTATGAATAACTTCTTGCGGAAGCGCCCGACCGCGGCTGTGTTCTTTGATTTGGAGAAGGCTTACGACACCTGTTGGAGGGCGGGCATTCTCCGCACCATGCATACATGGGGCCTTCGCGGTCGCCTCCCTCTTTTTATTCGTTCCTTTTTAATGGATCGACAGTTCAGGGTACGTGTGGGTTCTGTCCTGTCAGACACCTTTCGCCAGGAGAATGGGGTGCCACAGGGCTCAGTTTTGAGCGTCGCTCTCTTCGCCATAGCGATCAATCCAATAATGGATTGCCTCCCAGCTGATGTATCAGGCTCCCTTTTCGTGGACGATTTTACCATCTATTGCAGCGCGCAGCGTACGTGTTTCCTGGAGTGCTGTCTTCAGCGTTCTCTTGACCGTCTTTACTCGTGGAGTGTCGCCAATGGCTTCCGTGTTTCTGTCGAGAAGACGGTCTGTATTAACTTCTGGCGCTACAAAGAATTTTTCCCACCGTCTTTACGACTCGGTCCCGTTGCTCTCCCATTCGTGGAGACAACAAAATTTTTAGGTCTTACATTTGACAGGAAACTTAGTTGGTCTCCACATGTGTCTTATTTGGCTGCCCGTTCTCTCAATGTCCTCCGTGTTCTCAGTGGTATGTCGTGGGGAGCGGATCGCACCGTCCTACTTCGCCTATATCGGTCGATCGTCCGCTCCAAGCTGGATTATGGGAGCTTCGTATACTCCTCTGCACGGCCAACCATCTTACGCCGCCTCAACTCCATACAACATCGGGGTTTACGACTTGCGATCGGAGCGTTTTATACTAGTCCCGTCGAGAGTCTTCATGCTGACGCTGGTGAGTTGCCACTCACCTACCGGCGCGATATACTGCTCTGTCGGTATGCCTGTCGGCTACTGGCAATGCCCAACCACCCGTCTTATCGTTCCTTTTTTGATGACTCTCTCGACAGTCAATACGTGTTGTATGTCTCTGCCCTGCTACCCCCTGGAGTTCGCTTTCGTCGCCTCCTTCAACACCTTCATTTTTCACTCCCTGCTACCTTTCGAGTGGGCGAGAGCCACACGCCACCTTGGCTCCAGGCTCAGGTTCGCGTCCACCTTGACCTCTGCTCGCTCCCGAAGGAGGTTACCCCCGATTCAGTCTACCACTCCCGTTTTGTCGAACTTCGTTCGAAGTTCATTAATATGACCTTCATTTATACAGATGGCCGAAGACCAATGACGGGGTCGGGTGTTCTTTTATTGTCGGGGCACAAAGTTTCCAATATCGGCTCCATGGCCATTGTTCGGTCTTCACAGCTGAGCTCTTTGCCCTCTACCAGGCTGTTCTTTACATCTGCCGCTCCGACATTCTGCTTATGTCATCTGCTCCAATTCCCTGAGCGCCATCCAGAGCCTCGGTGATCCGTATCCGGTTCACCCTTTCGTGCACCGGATCCAACGCTCTCTTCAGCAGCTGGTGGACGACGGTTCTCCGTTTAGCTTTATGTGGGTTCCTGGCCATGTCGGTATCCCTGGGAACGAAGCTGCAGATGCCGCGGCCAAGGCTGCGGTCCTCCAGCCTCGGACAGCTTCTTGTTGTGTCCCTTCGTCAGATTGTAGCAGGGTAATTTGTCGGCGCATTGTCTCGCTGTGGCATGCCGATTGGGCTGCACTTCCAGACAGCAAGCTTCGGGCCTTGAAAGCTCTTCCCGTGGATTGGACGTCCTCCTCACGCCCTTCTCGGCGGGAGGAGGTAGTTTTGGCCCGGTTGCGAATTGGCCACTGCCGGTTCAGCCATCGCCATCTGCTGACGGCTGCGCCGGCGCCGTTCTGCCCATGTGGGCAATTGCTGACGGTCCACCACATTTTAACGTCGTGTCCGAATTTTAACACCCTACGTCTCGATAATGGCCTGCCATGTACTGTAGAAGCCATTTTAGCGGATGACCCACGAGAAGCTGCTCGCGTTCTTCATTTTATCAATTTGACAACCCTCTCAAAGGACATTTGATTATGCTGTTTTCTTTTTTAATCCTATGCCTGTCAGTATGTCTTTCATCGTGTTTTCCGTTTCGTTGCTGTTTTAAACTTGTGACTCGCGGTGCATTCCTAAAGTAGTCTGGGCGCTAATGACCGTTGACGTTGTGCGCCCTAAAACCACAAAAAAAATAAAAAAATAAAAATTTCCCAGTGCCTACTGCAACCTACATCCTTCTGAATCTGCTTAGTGTATTGATCTCTTTGTCTCCCTCTACGATTTTTACCCTCCACGCTGCCCTCCAATGCTAAATTTGTGATCCCTTGATGCCTCAAAACATGTCCTACCAACCGATCCCGTCTTCTAGTCAAGTTGTGCCACAAACTTCTCTTCTCTCCAATCCTATTCAATACCTCCTCATTAGTTACGTGATCTACCCACCTTATCTTCAGCATTCTTCTGTAGCACCACATTTCAAAAGCTTCTATTCTCTTCTTGTCCAAATTGGTTATCGTCCATGTTTCACTTCCATACATGGCTACATTCCATACAAATACTTTCAGAAACGACTTCCTGACACTTAAATCTATACTCGATGTTAACAAATTTCTCTTCTTCAGAAACGATTTCCTTGCCATTGCCAGTCTAAATTTTATATCCTCTCTACTTCGACCATCATCAGTTATTTTACTCCCTAAATAGCAAAACTCCTTTACTACTTTAAGTGTCTCATTTCCTAATCTAATCCCCTCAGCATCACCCGATTTAATTTGACTACATTCCATTATCCTCGTTTTGCTTTTGTTGATGTTCATCTTACATCCTCCTTTCAAGACACTGTCCATTCCGTTCAACTGCTCTTCCAAGTCCTTTGCTGTCTCTGACAGAATTACAATGTCATCGGCGAACCTCAAAGTTTTTACTTCTTCTCCATGAATGTTAATACCTACTCCGAATTTTTCTTTTGTTTCCTTTACTGCTTGCTCAATGTACAGATTGAATAACATCGGGGAGAGGCAACAACCCTGTCTCACTCCTTTCCCAACCACTGCTTCCCTTTCATGCCCCTCGACTCTTATAACTGCCATCTGGTTTCTGTACAAATTGTAAATAGCTTTTCGCTCCCTGTATTTTACCCCTGCTACCTTTAGAACTTGAAAGAGTGTATTCCAGTTAACGTTGTCAAAAGCATTTCTCTAAGTCTACAAATGCTAGAAACGTACGTTTGCCTTTTCTTAATCTTTCTTCTATGATAAGTCGTAAGGTTAGTATTGCCTCACGTGTTCCAACATTTCTACGGAATCCAAACTGATCTTCCCCGAGGTCCGCTTCTACCAGTTTTTCCATTCGTCTGTAAAGAATTCGCGTTAGTATTTTGCAGCTGTGACTTATTAAACTGATAGTTCGGTAATTTTCACATCTGTCAACACCTGCTTTCTTTGGGATTGGAATTATTATATTCTTCTTGAAGTCTGTGGGTATTTCGCCTCTCTCATACATCTTGCTCACCAGATGGTAGAGTTTTGTCATGACTGGCTCTCCCAAGGCTGTCAGTAGTTCTAATGGAATGTTGTCTACTCCCGGGGCCTTGTTTCGACTCAGGTCTTTCAGTGCTCTGTCAAACTCTTCACGCAGTATCTTATCTCCCATTTCATCTTCATCTACATCCTCTTCCATTTCCATAATATTGTCCTCAAGTACATCGCCCTTGTATAAACCCTCTATATACTCCTTCCACCTTTCTGCCTTCCCTTCTTTGCTTAGAACTGGGTTGCCATCTGAGCTCTTGATATTCATACAAGTGGTTCTCTTCTCTCCAAAGGTCTCTTTAATTTTCCTGTAGGCAGTATCTATCTTACCCCTAGTGAGACAAGGCCCGCATCTCGTGGTCGTGCGGTAGCGTTCTCGCTTCCCACGCCCGGGTTCCCGGGTTCGATTCCCGGCGGGGTCAGGGATTTTCTCTGCCTCGTGATGGCTGGGTGTTGTGTGCTGTCCTTAGGTTAGTTAGGTTTAAGTAGTTCTAAGTTCTAGGGGACTTATGACCACAGCAGTTGAGTCCCATAGTGCTCAGAGCCAGCCTAGTGAGACAAGCCTCTACATCCTTACATTTGTCCTCTAGCCATCCCTTCTTAGCCATTTTGCACTTCCTGTCGATCTCATTTTTGAGACGTTTCTATTCCTTTTTGCCTGCTTCATTTACTGCATTTTTATATTTTCTCCTGTCATCAATTAAATTCAATATTTCTTCTGTTACCCAAGGATTTCTACTAGCCCTTGTCTTTTTACCTACTTGATCCTCTCTTGCCTTCACTACTTCATCCCTCATAGCTACCCATTCTTCTTCTACTGTATTTCTTTCCCCCATTCCTGTCAATTGTTCCCTTATGCTCTCCCTGAAACTCTCTACAACCTCTGGTTCTTTCAGTTTATCCAGGTCCCATCTCCTTAAATTCCCACCTTTTTGCAGTTTCTTCAGTTTCAATCTGCAGTTCATAACCAATAGATTGTGGTCAGAATCCACATCTGCCCCTGGAAATGTCTTACAATTTAAAACCTGGTTCCTAAATCTCTGTCTTACCATTATATAATTTATCTGATACCTTTTAGTATCTCCAGGATTCTTCCAGGTATACAACCTTCTTTTATGGTATACGAACATGAATTTCTTTGTTTCTGCATTTATTTTCTTTGATGTTTCCTTGGTTTTGACAAGGACTAACTGACCTATTTCAAAACTAGTAGGTACAGCTTTTGCGTCATGACGCTTTTTCTTATATTTGCCCTAGCCGTTAATTTCTTCTCGTCTGTGGATATTTGCGTTAGAATAGGGAATTCTACCATATCTGCAATCACATTGTGCGGTTCTTGGCCAAACATCGATTCGCAAGGCGCAAAACCAGTTGCATCATGCCTTAAGTTGTTAATTACATTCTCAAAATACTTAATGTGCTCTGCCCAACTTGAGTGTTTCCGAGCACAATAAGCCTATTCAATTCTCTCATAATACGTTCACTCACATTTCCTTTGGGGAAATATGCAGATATTTTCACATGTTTCACTCCGGCCTTATCTAGACATTCCTTAAATCTATCAGAAGTAAATTGAGGCCCATTGTCTGACAGCAAATTCTTCGGAACGCCAGCGTTCACGAAGAAATCTTTTTCCAATTTTTCTCCCAATGTTTTTGCATTTGCTCTTTTAATTGGGTATAGCTTAACATATTTACTGAATCCATTCACAACAACAAAAACATGGGTGCAACCACCTCTCGAAACAGGAAGAGGGCCAAAAAAATCACAAGCCAGTAATTCTAGGGTTTCAGTTGGCTCTACTGAATGCATATCCCCTTGTATTTTGGTGTTCGCAGCACGGACTTACTGGCACACTACACAAGATGCTAGACGCTTGGCCACACGGCGGTACATGTTGTCAAACAACCTTCTCTTTTAATTTTGCAATGCACTTCTTTGCACCGTAGTGCCCATACCTCAGGTGTACATAGTCGATTAGTAAGTCTACATGTTGTGAGGGAAAGCACAGCTTCCACTCAGAAACACCTACCTTTTTCCTCCTAAACAGAATACCTTTATGCAGACAATAGTATTGCGAAACCTTAGGATAGTTCGCATTTCCTAAATAGCTCTTCACTAATTTCAGTTGGTCATCTGCATTCTGCTCACGTCTCAAGTTCTTAATCACTCTCTTTCATGCACTTTCTTCCTTTACTTCGTGCAATGCAAACATTCGAACTTCATTTAGGTCTGTTGCTGTAATTCCCGCGTCATCACAGAGCTCCGCACTTCTAGATAACCCATCAGCTACCAGATTGTCTTTCCCTTGAATATATTTAACCTCAATGTCAAACTGCTGGAGATACAATGACCATCTTACCAAACGAGCATTCCGCAACTTACAGGTCTTTAAAAAGGTCAACGCCTTACGGTCACTGTAAACAATTATCTTGTGACGTAATAGATACTGCTCAAACTTTTGTACCCCAAATACAATTGCCAATGCTTCCAGTTCTGAGATGCCATAATTTCTCTCTGCTGCCTGTAAAGATCGACTTGCGAAAGCTATAGTCTTGTGCACTTCTTGTTCGTTCTCTCTTTCTACTTGCAATATCTCCACAGCTATACCATAGCCACTAGCATCAACAGACATGCAGAATGGTTTTTCAAAATCAGGATGATGTAAAATAGGACTATTAATTAAAGATTGTTTAAGCACCTCAAACGCCTGTTGACATTCTGCTGTCCAAACCCAAGGGGTATTCTTTTTCAGCAGGAGGTGAAGACAGGGCGCATTAAAAGCCTGATCACTAACAAAACGCCTATAGAAGCCGAACAGACCGAACATCGATCTCAACTGCTTCTTGTTTCTGGGAGCCTCAAATTTTTCAATGACTGCTAGCTTGCCTGGGTCAGGCAGAATACCTTTTCCACTTATCATATATCCCAAGAAACCTATTTCCTCTTTAACGCACTCTGTCTTTTCAATCTTTAGTTTCATGCCACCTCTCTCAATAGCCTCTAACACTTCCTCTAATAGAACTATGTGTTCTTCCCAGGTAGGAGTTGCTATTAACAGATCATCTACGTAGACTGTTATCTTATTACTTAAGGCTGGTCCTAAAACATGGCACATCACACGTACGAAGGCACAAACAGAGATATTAAGTCCGAAAGGTACCACACGGTATTGGTAACAAACTCCTTCGTACAAGAAAGCTGTGTACTTCCTTGAACTTTCCACCAGTGGCAAATTCCAATATCCACACGTGATGTCCATAGAAGTTAAGAATTTTACTCCCCGGAACTTTTGCAATAACTCGTCCATTTTCTGCGGTCTATCACTTTCCGTAACCACTATTTCATTCAACCAACGAGCGTCCAAGACCAATCTGACACTCCCGTCTCTTTTTGGTACAACAACAAGAGGATTATTGTACTCACTGACGGCTTTTTCAATCACACCCCACTCCAGTATTCTCTGTATCTCCTTTCGAACCGCCTCCTCCCTAGGTACATGTATTTGGTATGGCTTCCTGAAAAACACTTGGCCGGGTTTCACCTTTAATTGACATTCATAACCTTTGACCACGCCAGGTCGATCTGAAAATACCTTATGATGCCTTTTTAAAACCTGTCTCAGTTCTTCCTTCTGATTAGATGAAATTTTATTGATTTCCTGCAATTTAGCTTCTATTTTGTCCAAAATAATTGCTTCTTCTTCTTCTTCTTCTTCTTCTTCTGTGTTTAGCTTACTTTTACTAAAATTAACACCTTCGTCCCAATACCTCCTATTTTTCAGAACTGGTATAGGCTGCTCCCAATTGTCATCATTAGTTACTACATGTTTATCAATAAAAGGTACCGTAATTACTCCGGTTATCGGCAAGACCATTTTTAACTGGCTTCTTTCAAAGTCAACAACACTCTGATATTTTGACAAGAAATCTATGCCAATTAAAACCTCAATACTGATATTGTTTGCAGTTAAACATGGATGATCAATTAAATTACCATTAATGTTAAAGGGCAGCAAAGCTTCTTGCTTTACCGTTTTTGACACCTTGCCAGGAGCACCAATTATTCTTAGTCCTGATACCCTCATTACTGTAAGCTTATCTTTACCAGGTAATGCATCAAAGAAGGACTGAGATATCGCACTCACCTCACTTCCACTGTCTAAGAGACAACGTACATTGATACCCAACGTATTCACTATTATTATAGGGTGCTTATTCTAGGTTGTACAGGTGGTTCCTCAAACTCATCCAATAGTTCCTTTTGGATTTGTCTCCAACTAAAGTGATCGACATCTGTCTTCATTACATTTAGGTCTTCTTGGGACTCGTGTTTGATTCCCGGCTCACATGGGTTCCTCATATTACTCAGCTGAAGCAAAAATGCTGGCGGCACCTCAACGCCCTCCGCTGCCTGAGCCACACGTCTTGGGGTGCAGATCGCTACACGCTGTTGCGATTGTACAGAGCACTTGTGCAGTCCCGGCTTGATTATGGGAGCCTTGCCTATGGGTCTGCATCACCCTCAGTGTTGACGATGTTAGACCCCATACACCACTGTCTGGTTCGGCTTGCAACTGGCGCTTTCCGTACGAGCCCCGTGGATAGTCTACTGGTGGAGGCCGGGGTTCCCCCGCTGCGGATTCGCCGCCATCGACTGCTCGCCGACTATGCTGTCCACGTGCATTGCACGCCGGGCCATCCCACTCGTCGCCTGCTTCTCCCTTTCACGGTCCTCCATCTGCCCGAACGGCGACCTCGGTCTGGGCTTTCCATAGCTGTCCGCGTCCAGTCCCTGCTGTCGGAACTGTGCTCATTCCCTCTTCTGCCTCCCTGCCGAGTCCGTGCACCTACGCCTCCCTGGTGTTTGCCCCGTCCGTCCGTTCGTCTGGACTTGGCAGAGGGACCCAAGGACTCGGTTCCGCCTGTGGCTCTCCGTCACCGTTTTCTTGCGCTCCTCGCCTCATTTCCGGGCTGTGAGCCTGTCTACACTGATGGTTCCCTGGTTGATGGTCGCACTGCCTACGCTTCTGCTCACGCTGCACATGTTGAACAGCGCTTCTTGCCAGCTGGCTGTAGTGTTTTTATTGCAGAGCTGGTGGCCATATTGCGCGCTCTTGAGCATATGCGTTCCTGCTCAGGTACGTCCATCGTAATCTGCAGTGACTCCCTGAGCAGCCTCCAGGCCATCGACCGCTGCTATCCCTCTTCTCCTCTGGTGTCCTCTATTCAGGAGTCTGTTTCCACCATTACTGATGAGTGGCGTGGCCTGACATCCCCGAATAAGCTGCGGGCTGTTAAGGAGACGACCGATGTGTGGCGGTCCTCCTTGCGGATCTCTCGTAAGGAGTCTGTTGTCCAGTGCCGGCTGCGCATTGGGCACACATGGATGACGCACGGCCACCTATTGCGACGTGAGGGCCCACCTTTATGTCGCTGCGGCTCCATTTTGACAGTGGTCCACATTTTATTAGACTGTCCGCTTTTAGTTGTGCTCAGGCAGTCGTTTCCACTGCCTGACTCGCTCCCTGCCCTTTTAACAGATGACTCTGCTATGGCTGACTTAGTTTTACGTTTTATTCGGGCAGGGGGTTTTTATCATTTAATCTGAGTGTTTCTGTTTTATTTGATTGTTTTGTGTTGATTCTGGCCTTTGGCCTACGGTTTTAAACTCGGTTTTTAATGTGTTTTAGGTGGTTGGCTTTTCCTTTTTTTTCCTATGGTCGGCCAACCACCGTCGCACTCCATGTGCTTTTATTTTGTTTTGTCTGGTCGTCTGTCTCCTATTCTGTTGAACATATTTTATTCTCTGTGGGTATTTTTAGTATTTTGGAAAAAGGGACCGATGACCTCTGCAGTTTGGTCCCTTTCATCCTTCAACCAACCAACCAGCCAACCAACCAACCAACCAATTTGGTCTTATGCCGTTGGTTTCGGTGCCTGTATAGCAGCAGCTTTAACATATGACGTTGGTGGTGGCCCAGTGCTCAGCATTTGCAAGGATTTGAATTCCCACCGCAACAGGTAGCGCTGTAGCGCTGCGCTGTTTACATTTGTGGCGAGCCCTGGCGGTCGTTTCCCTGGAGCTGTAGAGGGACCGAGAGAGTGCCCACCAGTCTCTCTTGTCCTGCTGACTGGTGTGAAAGCGGCTGTTAGTCGAAATCGCTTTCCACGTTACCGAGCCGTGTACTTTACGATTAAGCGTTGACGTCGTCCGTGGCATATGTATACGTCGTGCTGATTGATTTCCCACGTGCTGTTGGATGTAGGAGAGTGCACTTGCGGATTCAGTACAACCAGGCATGTGTATGAAGGGTTCCGAAGGTGGTTTCGGCGAGCTTGACTTGTATAGATGAGGTATGTTTCAGAGGTGGAGTCCACGTAAAGGCTGTTAATGCGTACTTGTGTAGGTTTTCCTGGAGCACAGTATGATCACGTCTTCGGAAGTTTGTTTAATGGTGTGATTTCCACAACTGCGCGAGTTTGGTCGCATGCCTGTCGATGTGCCCGTGAGTGCATGTCCTGGAGCACAGTGAAATCATGTTTTGGGATTTTGGAGTCATTTCTACAGTTACGTGACTTGGGTTTCGGTGATTTATTGTCCGACTTAAGAATCTGTTATAAGTTGAATTTCTCGGTTGGTCGCAGTTGTTAGTTTGTACTCTCCGCTGTTGACTACGCATCGTAGGCATTCGCATCAGAACTGTATTCTATTCCTCCATTAAGGTCGCTGTGAGTACTCATCAGGCTGCCGATCGGTGAAGAGGTATCCCGCACATCGTACAAGGGCAACGTTAAGATAGTATTGGTCGTCTTTATTTCAGAAACTAGCGACGTTGTGTTGTCACGGAACTGTTGGCAAGTGTGCTCCGGTCTGTCATCCGGGCGAGGTCCAATGCGAGTAGTACGTATGAGGGACGTGATATCGTTTGGATTCTGTTGTAAGTATCTTAGACTGATGCCTGGATTTGTTTTATCAAATTTCACTTGTGCTGAGCGCCAGTAGATCGAAAAATTCGTTGTTCAGATGCGACTCTTTTATTCCTATCCTTCAGTTCTTGGTGGAATTCTTGTCTGTTGTGTTGGTTGGTATGCAAGACACGAATTACTGTGTGGTGTATAATCATAGTGTCCGTCTCAATGTATCTTTCGTAGTACGCGCTTTAGTGCAAAACGTTTCAGTGTCGAGCAGCGTTAGTAAGAAAACTGCCTAGCTGCGACTGAAGTTGCACTGTAACAAATATTTGACTCTAGCTAAAATCTGCTTGGGAAGAGAGGGACTAATTGCTACAAGTAACGAAAATACCAGTACAGTAGGCTAATGGTATCTGAGGACAGGCGGGAGAGTCCCAGATGGGCTAAGTGAAAACTAGCCATAAACGGCCGGCCGATATGGCCGAGCGGTTCTAGGCGCCAGTCTGGAACCGCGCGACCGAAATGGTCGCAGCTTCGAATTCTGCTTCGGGCATGGATGTGTGAGATGTCCTTAGGTTAGTTAGGTTTAAGTAGTTCTAAGTTCTATGGGACTGATCACCTCAGATGTTGAGTCCCATAGTGCTAGGAGCCAAGTAGCCATAAACGGCCAGCACGGTTCTGCTTACCAATATTTTATTCAGTTAAGAACTGTGAAGTGCGCTATGGAATAAGCACTACTTGTGATCTTGCAGCAAAGCTTTTGGTGCTGGGTGGTGGTATCAGAAATTTAATTATTGCAGTCATAATGAAAAGGCTGCGCGTCAACTAAACCTTATATTTTACCTGTATTCATTAATTCTTGCCGGCTGTTGACATGTTGGTTCCCTGCCTGTTGTATAGGGATAATTAACGTTTAAATTTAGCCAAGTGTCACATTTAAAACCGTGCTGTAGTTTCACAGTAAGGCCATGTTATTTGTATCTTTCTACATAAACTGCGTCTCTCCTGTGGTTGCTTTCCACCACTGCAGTGGCGTCGTCGCCCACGATGAGCGATCGGGAAGCAGGAAGTAGAGATCCCCAAGACATGAGCGGACTTACCTTGCTGTTCAGGTTTAAAATGAAAGTATTCAGTGCAACCGTCTACCAGTCACTAAAGCACCTCTCTCCATTCCCAAGCTACCTAATATGTTGCAGTACTGCTTGCTGCTGTCGAAGGCTTTCGTTTTCTTCAATACACTAATTCGTTTTAAGTACTCGGGTCAGCCCTGGATCGTTTCCATGTCCTAGACAGCTGTTAGGACGTCATACAATTTTTTTCGAGTCATCACGTTACTACTCTTGACTGTAGCATTACGTATGGAAAGTGCTGCATGGCGTTGCCCTTGTACGATATGCAGAATACCTCTTCAGTAATCGACACCCTGCTGAGTACTCACAGTTAGGGCTGCCGCCTGCCAGCATTCTCTCTTCACCATCTTCTAATGGGTGAGTTTAAAGTTTTTTGTATTCTAGCTTCCAGTTGCTTCGCATTTGTGCAGCGCCTCCCTGTTACAGAAGGCAGTTGTTCAGCGGGAGTGCACTATTTGGCTTAATGCAGTAGATCTGGCTACATTAAGAAAACTGTTGTTCCAAGTTTCTAATGAAATTTTTACCTATAGGCCTCTCCTCATTAAAGGCTGTATTCTATACAGCTTAAAAAGCTTGAATACTGAACCTGTAACAATTACGTAATTAGTTTTACACCGCCATGTTAGCTATATGCATTTCTAAGAATAATCCTGCGATTCATGTCCCTCCGTTGTATGGAGAACACGATCTCTGGAGCGGAGGCACCTGACAGCTGACACAAATCAGCTGATTGGCGACTCCATGTTGTCTTGTGCACTACGACCAGATAACAGGTATACTTGAAAAAAGAGACAGCATTGGTCGTATATTTTTTACTATTGCAAAATCGATTTTCTGTCACTGAGTGACTATCTTCAGTGCTATATTGTAGAACTTAAATTGCGATGCACTGTTGTCACTAAGCTTACGGCAATCACATAGATCTTCCACAACAAAATAGATCCTCCACCACAACGAAATAGATCCTCCACCACAACGAAATAGATCCTCCACCACAACGAAATAGATCCTCCACCACAACGAAATAGATCCTCCACCACAACGAAATAGATCCTCCACCACAACGAAATAGATCCTCCCCAACGAAAACACACTCCCCCTCCCCCCCACCTTAACAAATACTCTACAACAAAATAAACCACCCACTCCACCCTGAGCTGCAGCCACCCACCCACCTTCCCAGACCACCCTAACTAACCACTTTCGGCCTATACATTGTACCCACAGCCCTTAAGAAAACCCAAACAACACAATAGCCCTCTGGGACACTCTTCTGCCAACAGTACTCATCTAAATGAGACTGAAGGTTGGAAGAACGCCTCTTCCCCCTCCCAAGAACTGACTTAACCGCCCCACCCCCCACATCCCCTCTATTGTCTTAGTACAAGCCCCTGTCTCATAATTATTAAACTCTAAACTATGGTTCACTACTAAATGATTAAAGCCCCTCTCACTCAACCCCCTATATGAAGAAAAAGAATCAGAAACTACTGTGGACCCTGGCTCTATATATTCCTCAATTAACCCCACTAATTCGGCCTTGGACCTCCCTTCCACAACCCTAAAAACACATACGGAACACCCCCCCCCCCCAGAACAACAGCTCCCCACACCCAAAGACCAGCCACAGACTTCCCAATCCCATTCTTCCTTTTCCCAAACTGGGATTCGTCAACCTCCACCACCACCCCAAGTTACCCTGTACTTAATAAATTCTGAACACACTTCACGACAAAACAAATACCAATCCAGAACCACCACCACCTTGCACATGCCCAACCTAGACGTTTCGAACCAGGTACCGCCCCGTATGGAACGCCATATGTCGTCTTTCCGATAGCACCACATATAACCGTCCCTGGCCCGAGAGACCGGAACTTTAACCAACTCTACGGCTCACCCTTCATCAGGTTTTGCTACATCTCGAGCCCAAAAGTTAGACACAAAGACTTCGAAAAAAGAGCATACTCGTGAAGATTTTTTACGTACCCCACCTTCACAACCATCGGTTCCCCCTTCATCTAAACATATTTCCAAGAAGGCTACTAAGAAACCCAGTTCATCTCCTTCTCCGCCAAGGCGTGTCTCATCTACAGCACCACATGGCGGAAATCGCCCTCGGCCGTCTTCTGTGTCGCCGAGGCGCACTGCTGGCGGTCCCCCTGCGGGTTCGGGGTTTAGAATAGGCCCGCGGTATTCCTGCCTGTCGTAAGTGGCGACTAAAAGGAGTATCAAATGTTTCGGCCTTATGTGATGGTCCCATCTCGGGTCTGACCTCCATCTTTCTAAATTATTCCGAAGAGCGAGCCAATTGGGGAAGGGCGCCTTACATGTGCACTGTATTCGTCGTGCGTTGAGACCTTTAGCCGGCTTTTTCGTCGTTGCACTGGTGTCCCGCTCGTTTTCCATCTCTTGGGAGAGGATACGTCCCTGGGTGCGATTCCCACGCTGCACTCTGCAGTGTTTCTTTTAACTGCGACGACGACCTTGGACAGTTTTGCGCCTAAGATACAGCACGGTAGCCAGCCCGTTGTGGTGGGGCCGCCATGTACCCTCTTCGTTGTAGCCCCCTGACAACACAGGGATCGCTCTACTGATGCCTGCGCCGTTAACTCCCCACGTATGCCAAGAAGTAGATGCCCATCTCCTTGGGGCATAAGGACTCCCGGCAATGGCCGTCCTGCCAGGTGGCTATTCCTGCGGCTGGGTGGCGCCCGTGGGGAGGGCCCTTTGTCGGAGTAGGTGGCATCAGGGCGGATGACCCGCAATGAAGCGTGGTACATCATCTCTCGCTGGTGGCCAGCCGCCAGCAGTCTCTAAGCGTTCTCGGGCTCAATTTAATGCTCAGAAGTAAGATCCAAAAACGTTCCCCTCCCTGGCCACGCCGTGGGAAGAGCGTAAGTCTCAGCATGGAGGTAACAGTTATTCGCCCCGATTCTTCGTTTGCACGAGAGCTGATGGGGAGTCTTTTCTCTCCACAAAGCTTCAGTTCTTCGTCGAGCATTTAGAGGACAAGTTTGGGGAGGTGGAGGGCTCGTCTAAAATGCGCTCTGGGTCAGTACTGATACAAACGGCATCCTCCGCCCAGTCACGCAGGTTACTTGCTTGTGACAAGTTGGGGGATGTTAACGTTACTATTACACCACATAAGAGTTTAAATATGGTCCAGGGTGTTATTTTCCATAGGGACCTCCTTTTGCAGTCTGATTACGAGCTGCGCGCCAACTTAGAACGTAGAGGTGTTCATTTCGTCCGGCGCGTTCATCGGGGTCCGAGGGACAATCAGGTTGCTACCGGTGCCTTCATCTTGGCCTTCGAGGATGATACGTTACCGGAAAATGTCAAGGTGATGGTCTACCGATGTGACGTCAAGCCCTATATCCCTCCCCCGATGCGGTGCTTCAAGTGCTGGAAGTTCGGCCATATGTCTTCCCGCTGCACTTCCAGCCTCACATATCGAGATTGCGGACGCCAATCTCATCCCGATACTCCATGTGCCCCGCCTCCCATCTGCGTCAACTGCGGGGAGCACCATTCACCTTGCTCGCCAGACTGCAGAATATTCCAGAAAGAGCGCAAAATCATGGAATATAAGATCCTGGACCGACTGACTTATACTGAGGCCAAAAGGAAATACGACCGATTACATCCAGTGGGAATGACATCTTCCTATGCCGCTGCTACAACACCTGTGCTCGCCCCATCAGTTTCGCGACTTCCGGCCGGATCGCTGAGTGGTACAACTCCTCCTGCCCCCTTGCCAGTGGGGGGCTCTACCCACTGGGTTGCTCCTGCGCCACCTACCTCAGTGGCAACACCATCGCCCCCATCAGGGACGTCCGTCCCTGCTTCTAAGCCGGAGAAGTGTCCAACTTCTTCGGCTTCTCACGCTCGCAAGGGGTCCCTTGGGTCACTCCCTTCCCATGCTGAAACACCTTTCAGTGGACTGCCAGCGGCGCCTTCTCGATCTTTACAACCGTCTTTGGGTCAAGGGGGAGTTTCCGTCGCAATGGCGGGAAGGCATTGTCATCCCCGTTTTGAAACCTGGAAAGAACCCTCTGGAGCTGGACAGCTACCGTCCCATTAGCCTCACTAACGTTCTTTGCAAGTTGCTTGAACGGATGGTGAGCCGGCGCTTGAATTGGGTACTGGAGTCTCGGGGCCTTCTGGCTCCGTCTCAGGGTGGGTTCCGTAAAGGCCGCTCCGCCACCGACAATCTGGTGAGCCTGGAGTCGGCCATTCGTACTGCCTTTGCCCGCCGTCAGCACCTGGTCGCTGTCTTTTTCGACATGGGGAAGGCGTACGATACGACATGGCGTCATCACATCCCTTCTACGCATCACAGCTTAAAAAGCTTGAATACTCATCCTTTAACAATTACGTAATTAGTTTTACAACACCATGTCAGCTATATGCATTTCTAAGAATAATTCTGCGATTCATGTCCCTCTGTTGTATGGGGAACGCGATCTGTGGAGCGGAGAAACCCGACAGCTGACGTAAAACAGCTGACATCATTTACACCTTGACTACCTAAAATTGCACTGTAGCATGTTAGGGCAGAGGAGTTGTTCTTACTATAGTGCGTTAATTTCAGCAAGTAACAGTTCATAATTTGCAAATAATGGATCTGAGAATATACATATTATAGCCTACTCTCTGCTACCTCAAACTCAGTTTTTGCTTGTTTTACCTGGAAAGCTGAAAAACAAAATATTCCGGACAGAGCATCGTCAAGAAACCATGGAGCTACCAAACGACCTCTACCTCTGATGAAAGTTTCTGGTTGTTCAACAGTGAAACGAACAACAGCAACATCTCTCTCCCATCTGAACGCTTATTCCTCCTCAGTGTAAGAGCTCCATACTGACTGCCGTCGGATAGCACTACAGCTTCTCGTTATGTACAAGAGTGACTCTCCAGAGAATGAGGATAGAGAAAATGTCTGCTTCGTTGCCAGGAGACATTCTGCTGGCGGTTCTTTCAACTTACCTTCAATCACTACCTTTGCTTCCTTATTTGGAGGCTTCGGCTAGACTTTCCACTTCTAAAAGAATTAACATCGTAGTACAGACGACGAAACGTGTGTTGCGTAGTGACAGGAAAAGTGTCGTTAAAACTATTTTGCTTTAAATTTTCATTTATGAAATTGTTTGATCTGGCACTCACTGTCATTAACTGTTCAATGAGTGGTCATAAGAATCCGTCTAGAAGGTAGTAAACTTGCAGGATAACTGTTCTATGCTGCGAACTCCTAAGCCCATTTTGTGTATAAGCATCCGTTGGCACCGCTGTAGCAATAAAGACAGCAATAAAGACAGCAACAAAGCGCGTTCACAATCATCACTATTTCTAGCGCAGTGTTCTTCTGCATCGAGATGTTTGTATCAAATTTCAGCATCAGACTGGTGGGTAAATGATAATAGGTCCACAGCTCTGCTTCCTTATCTGCATTTTAAATAACCAGTGCCATGAAAAGGGCGAGTCGGGAGGGGGGGGGGCCTCGATCACTGGTTACAGTGCTATGCCCCAGCAGAGAGAGAGAGAGAGAGAGAGAGAGAGAGAGAGAGAGAGAGAGAGTGTGTGTGTGTGTTTTTTATTTTTTTTTTTTTTTGCGGTGGCTCCATGGGTTAGAATATGGCCCCGATTTTCCTGCCTGCCGTAAGAGGCGACTTAAAGGAGTCTCAAGCGATTCGGCCTATATATGTTGGTCCCCTCTCGGGATATTTCCAAAATCCACTCCCCACCCCACCCCCCCAAACCCCGCCCGCCTACTATACCACTGTATGATTGGATGGCCATTGGTCTGGTGACTTCAATCTGAGTGTTATCGTTTATGCTGAACCGTAAGCACTTGTCTGATGGGTTGATACCATGGGCAGAAGACATAACCATTGCTCTTTCTGTGCATTCATCTAATTACACACATTTCAGTCATAATGGACAGGCATATGTGACGACCCTCAGCCTGCTATAGTAAGTTCCTTGTCAGTTTTGAGTCTTTCATCCTTGGGTATTTTTTTCATACCAGCTTCAGACTGCAGAAAATATCACGATAGATTGTATGTCCAGGGGTAAGACTACCGGTCAGGTGGATTACACCCGTCTCACTTAAACAAAATGCTTGATCAGTAACTCAGGGTATGTGGTTTTAGTCTGATAAAATGTAAAGTCTGTCACAAGTCCATTGGGATTTGCAAGAACACACCATCTCATCTAATGACGCATCTGCCCATTTTTCTTGCTTCAAACACGCTTCTGTAACTTTTGTGATCAACTGGCATAATTTCCATAGTGTCTATTTTTTTCTTCCTTTTTCGACATCATCAAACACAGCTTTCTAACTGGTCCTAGTTACGAAGAATCTGTTCGTAGTCATGTTATCACTTACCACAGGTATTCTCCATCTGTTATCTCAATACATACGGATAATAGGAAAGTGTAAGCAGCTCACCACCAGGCATACGCCAATAAGCATCTTCAGTTGTCAAATCTAAACCCGAAGGCCTTCCATTCACTTTAGCGTACGTTCAATTATTAGTTGGAATATGTCATCGTGCAGGTACTGTTTAAAATAATCAACGTATCTGTAGTTGCTAGTGGGTGTTGCAGGCAGTATTGATTAGGAAACTGTTATTGAAGTTGGGTTGAAGGATCTTCACCAGTAGCACCTCAGTGCAGTTGGAGGAGGAACGTATAATTTAAAATTACTTCAATTTATTGGAATACAAGTTGGCTCCTAATCTGTTCATACATTTGCACTTACAACAGGAAGGGGAAAACTTTCGCGGACGCCTTCTTTGCGCACGCCTTCGGGACTGTGAAAGTATTGTTTAATTCCTGTTCTACAAATACGTTATATCAGATTCCTCAGGGGAACACACGTCAATGATCGGACACACAGTTCATAATTTGTAGAAAGTCTCTCCCATTTCAAACACCGTAGCTCTTCAATTCGCGGTGCGTTGCACATCCTGAGCTTGGACTATTCACTGTTCACTGTTTCTGATCTGCCTCTTTTTTTGTGCATATAGGGATCCCCGTAGATGAACCTTAGTAATTCCCCTACAGCTCTACTCGATTTTGTACCCACTCCATTGTGCGTCCATTACAGTGAAGTTGGAAACCCCAATACTAACATAGTGTGGACTACGCCTTGAGGCCCCAATCAGGCAGTAGAATTGCGATAGAGAATGCGTACGCAACCTGCATCGGCGGAAGCGACATAATTGGTTCAGGATAGAACGTCGCGATACAACACTGATCTGTATGTCTACTAGATCATTCAGCGCAACATAAATATCTGGTCGCTCCATACATCTTTGGTCATATCCTGTGGGGAAATTTCAAGTCATCCGATTTGCCACGAAAAAACTGTAACGCATAAGAAGCTAAGCTACGTCCATCTGTGTAGTTAGTTTCGCAATAGAGCTTTTAATTTTCGCGTAAAAAATAACCAGCGTTTTCAGATTAACTCACGTTTCCCACTAAAGTATCTCATTTTGAGGAAACTGTGCGAAAAAAAAATTCCACCTTTTACAGTTTACATTGAACTGGTAATCTGTTCGTTACTGCACTAGCTCCTGTGATCGTTCAAACTACAGCGCTATACATACATTACAAATTTTGCAATGGAAAATGTTGCTCCCAGCCTTGTTCACTTGTGCTGCATTTTGCAGCGCTAATTGCTGTTTAAGAAATGTAGGGAGCATACCTAAATTGTTTTAAACGCTGGAAGGAAAACCTTAGCTCTTACCACTCTCGAATATATACGTGACACATTCCGGCATTAGGACGCGATTAGATACGGCAGTCCACGCTATGCGGGTTTTGTGCGACGTCCAACGTGTTTCGTAAAATTATTTGGAGACGTTCTTCATATGTTAAAGGGGTGGCTGGCCCACCTGTCTTTCGTAAATGGTCACCTAGTCAAATTTTCCTACACCGTTATTGTAGCTAGTCTGTCGTTTTACTCAAGATTTTGTCCCGAGTATAGCTTCCTTCTGTTACGGCGTGTGTGTGCATAAACGGGAGTGGGAGTGTTTACTCTTCACTATGTGATAAAATTTTTAACTTTTTTCGCCACATCTGGCTGCCTTACTATTTGTAACGGCGTTCACAACCTTGCCACTGAGAATCTGTAAACTTCCCACATTGACACATTCTCATGTCTCCGATGACAACTCTTCCTTGTATTTCACCTGAAGGTCTCTCTGTTCATTAAAGACTGTATTCTTTACAGCTTAAAAAGCTTGAATACTCATCCTTTAACAATTACATAATTAATTTTACAACTCCATGTTAGCTATATGCATTTCTAAGAATAATTCTGCCATTCATGTCCCTCCGTCGTACGGGGAACGCTCTCTGTGGAGCTGAGATACCTAACGACTGATGTGAAGCAGCTGACTCCATCTACACCTTGACTACCTAAAATTGCACTGTAGCAGGGTAGGACAGAGGAGCTGTTCTTACTATGGTGCGTTAATTTCAGCAAGTAACAGTTCGTAATTTGCAAATAATGGATCTGAGAATATATATATTATAGCCTACTCTCTGCTACCTCAAACTCAGTTTTTGCTTGTTTCACCTGGAAGACTGAAAAACAAAATCTTCCAGACAGAGCATCGTCTAGAAACCATTGAGCTACCAAACGACCTCTACCTCTGATGAAAGTTTCTGGTTGTTCAACACTGCATCTCTCTCCCATCTGAACGCTTATTCCTCGTCAGTGTAAGAGATCCATAACGACTGCCGTCAGATAGCACTACAGCTTCTAATCTCATACAGTACGTGACTCGGAGAATGAGGGTGGAGAAAATGTCTCCTTCGTAGCCAGGACACATTATGCTGACTGTCCTATCACCTTACCTTTCGTCACTAACTTTTCTTCCTTATTTACAGGCGTTGGCTCGGCTTTTCACTTATAAAAGAATTAATTTCGTACTACAGGCGACGAAACGTGTATTGCGTACTGACAGGTAAAGTTTAGTTAAAACTATTTTGGTTTAAATTGTCATTTATGGAATTCTTTTTTATCTGCTTTAGCAACAAATACAGCAGTAAAAAGGTATTTACAATCGTCACTATTTCTAGCACAGTGTTCTTCTGCATCCTGACGTTCGTATCAAATTTTAGCGTCAGATTGGTGGGTAACGGATAGCAGATCAACAGCTCTGCTTCCTTATCCGCATTTTAACTAGTCAGTGCCACCAAAGGGGGGGGGGGGGTTAGGGCTAGGAAGAGTTGTCTTTTTCCTTCGTTCTACTGGTGTTCACAACAGGATCTACCATCGTCGCTTCGGGGGTTAGAATAGGCCCGCGGTATTCCTGCCTGTCGTAAGAGGCGACTAAAAGGAGTCTCAAACGTTTCGGCCTTCTGTGATGGTCCCCTCTTGGGTTTGACCTCCTTTTTTCCAAATTTCCGTTGTTAGTGCGTGCCATTTGGGGAAGGACACCTTACGTGGTGTTTTCCTATTGGTCCATCATGCACCACCATCTTGCATGTTACCTCTTGTCGTGTGGCGGGATTTACGCCCAACGTCTCCTGGGTTGCCTCCTTCTCGCCTTGTGCACAATACCATTCTTAGTACCCACGACAACTGTGGACCCTTTAGACACCTTAAATCCAGCACGGTAGCCAGTCCGTTGTGGTGGGGTCGTCATGTACCCTCTTGGTGGTAGCCCCCTGACCACGCAGGGATCGCACTACAGATGCCAGAGCTGTTTCCTCCCCATGCATGCCAAGGAGTATGTGCCCATCTTGTCTGGGGCACGGGGACTCCGGGCAACGGGATATCGGCCAGGTACCCGTCGCTTTGGCTGGGTGGCGCCCTTGGGGAGAGCCCTCGTTCGGAGTAGGTGGCATCTGGGCGGATGTGGCGCAATGAAGCGCAATAAATCACACCAAGCTGGTGGTCGCACGGCCACCAGCGTCTCTAAGCGAGGTAGAGTAGAATTTGACGCTGCACAGTATGACCCTCAGACGTTCCCCTCGTTGGCTGCGCCATGGGAGGGCCGTAGATCTAGTGCCAAGCGGGAGCCTTACGTACCGCAATACCTTGTCTGCAGCAGGACTGATGGTGACTCCTTTCTTATGACGAAGCCTCTGTTTTTTGTGGAACACCTGGAGGATAAGTTTGGGGAAGTGGCGGGGTTGTCTAAAATGAGGAATGGGTCCATCCTCCTCAAGACGTCCTCCCCAGCCCAGTCACGAGCGTTGCTCTTGTGTGATAAGCTGGGTGACGTCCCTGTAACCGTCACTCCCCACAGTAGCCTAAATATGGTCCAGGGGATTATTTACCATCGTGACCTCTTGTTACAATCCGATGACGAGCTGAGAGCCGACTTAGAACGACGTGGAGTGCATTTTGTCCGTCGTGTCCATCGAGGACCCAAAACTAACAGGGTGGCCACCGGTGCCTTTATCTTGGCCTTCGAAGGTGATGTCTTGCCCGAGAAGGTCAAGGTGATGGTTTACCGTTGCGACGTCAAACCATACGTCCCTCCCCCGATGCGGTGCTTCCAGTGCTGGAAGTTTGGGCATATGTCCTCCCGTTGCCCATCCAGCGCTACATGTCGAGATTGCGGACGCCCTTCTCATCCAGATTCTCCATGTGCGCCTCCGCCTGTATGTGTCAACTGTGGGGAGCACCACTCTCCATGCTCGCCGGATTGCCCCATTCTTCATAAGGAGCGGAAGATCATGGAATTTAAGACCCTGGACCGGCTTACTTATCGAGAGGCAAAAGTGAAATATGAACGGTTGTATCCTGCTTCCATTCGAACTTCTTATGCTGCAGCCACGTTATCGTCGCCCACGCGAGCGACGGTTGTCGCCTCATCTGTGCCGCCTTCAGTGGGCCCTCGGGGCCGTGCGTCTCTGTCTGCCCCCCTCGTGCCTGGGGGCAAGCCTTCCTCTGTTGCCCCCTTAGCCGTTGGTGGCAAACCCTCTTCTGTCGCTCCCCCCACTCTTACTTCGGGAGTGACATCTCCTCCAAAACCGGTGGGCTCGATCCCTCCCCCTCCTCCACCACCGGCGTTGCCTCTGCCGGTTCCTCTCCAGCGGAAGGGGTCCCTCGGGGCTCTGCCTTACTCCGTTTCTTCTCCTACCCAGCCGGATGTCAGCCAGTGGCTGAAGGTTCCGCCACCTGCTAGTCGTAGGGCTTCTGCGTCGTCGTCAGCCTCTGATGCTCACTCAGAGAAGCTCTCCCAGCCCCCTCACCCTAAGGGCCGACGTGAGAAGAAGGAACGGAATGTGTCCAAGAAGATGGACGTTCCGGCGGTTTCAGTACCGCCTGCTGTCCATAGTCCTGGCTCCGGGGATGAGGTGGAGATCCTCGCATCTGCCGCGGATCTCGCCCTCACGGAGCCCTTGGGGGCCTTTCCTATGGACACAGCTGACTCTCCCCCGGTGGCGGCAGTTGACTCTGAGGCGCCGTCTGCCTCTTAGTCGCCTTCACGCCCTCCCAGTCCCTTCCTGCTTCCATTCTCCAGTGGAACTGCGGCGGTTATTTCCGCCACCTGCCTGAGCTCCGGATGCTTCTGAGTGATTCCCCTGTTCTCTGCATTGCTCTGCAGGAAACTTGGTTTCTTGCAATGCGGACCCCCGCCCTTCGCGGTTATCGGGGATACTATAAGAACCGTGTTGCCTGTCACCGAGCATCAGGTGGAGTTTGCCTCTTTGTTCACCACTCTGTCTGTAGCTCGCCAGTACCCCTTCAGACGCCTTTAGAGGCAGTCGCTGCCAGGGTTGAGCTCTCGCCGGCTATTACAGTTTGCTCTGTTTACGTTCCTCCGGATGGGGAGCTCCCCCAGCATGTCTTGGCTGCACTGCTGGCTCAACTCCCGCCACCTTTGCTGCTTCTGGGCGATTTCAATGCCCACAACCCTCTATGGGGTGGGACTGTCTCCGATGACCGCGGTCGGGCCGTGGAGCATGTGTTGGCTCAGCTCGACCTTAGCCTCCTGAACACCGGTGCTCCCACACATTTCAGTGTGGCCCACGGCTCGTTCTCGGCCATCGATCTCTCTCTTTGCAGCCCCGGCCTTGTCCCATCTCTCCACTGGAGAGTGCATCCTGACCTGTGTGGTAGTGACCATTTTCCCATCTATTTGTCACTGCCCCAGTGTCATTCTTCTGGGCGCCTGCCCCGCTGGGCTCTCCCCAGGGCTGACTGGCCAGCTTTTACTTCCGCGGCAACCATTGCGTCTCCCCCACAGGGTGACATTGACGAGGTGGTCCGTGTCTTCACCACGTCAATCATTTCGGCGGCCGAGGCTTGTATCCCCCGCTCTTCTGGACTCCCTCGGAAGAAGGCTGTACCCTGGTGGTCGCCGGAGATTGCTGAGGCTATTCGCGACCGTAGGCGGGCTCTCCAGCGTCATAGGCGGCACCCGTCTCTAGAGACCCTCATCACCTTTAAGCGGCTCCGTGCCTTCGCCCGTCGTCTTCTTGCACGGCGTAAGCAGGAGTGCTGGGAGAGGTACGTCTCATCCCTGGGCTCCCATGTCTCCCCCTCGCTCGTGTGGTCCCGGATCCGGCGGATTTATGGATACCAGACCCCTATGGGTGTACCTGGGCTCTCCTTGGACGGCGCTGTCTGCACGGACGCTGCCGTCATTGCTGAACAGCTTGCCGCGCACTTTGCGAAGAGCTCTGCGACTGCCTCTTATCCCCCCGCCTTTCGCTCTCTAAAGGAGCGCGCCGAGCGGACGCCGTTATCCTTCCACACGCGTCGTTCTGAACAATACAATGCTCCTTTCAGCGAGAGGGAATTCCTCGCTGCCCTCGCCGATTGCCCTGATACAGCACCAGGACCAGACTGCATCCACGCGCAGATGCTGAAGCATCTCTCCAGGGACTACCAGGGACACATTCTCGCGGTATTTAACCGCATTTGGAGCGAAGGCGTGTTCCCGTCGCAATGGCGAGAGGGTGTTATTGTCCCCATCTTGAAGCCCGGTGCGGACCCACTGGCGGTGGACAGCTATCGTCCCATTACCCTCACCAACGTTTTGTGCAAATTGCTCGAACGTATGGTGGGGCGGCGTTTGTGTTGGGTCCTTGAGTCGCGTGGTCTCCTCGCTCCATCCCAGGGTGGCTTCCATCGGGGCCGGTCTGCCACGGACAATTTGGTGCGGCTGGAATCTGCTATCCGTACGGCCTTTGCCCGACGTCAGCATCTTGTTGCTGTATTTTTTGATCTGCGGAAGGCGTATGTCACCACATGGAGGCATCACATTCTTGCCACGCTGCATGCCTGGGGTCTTCGTGGTCAGCTCCCGGCTTTTCTTCAAACCTCTCTCTTGCACCGCTCTTTCCGGGTGCAAGTGGGTGCCGCCTCTAGTTCATCTTATATACAGGAAAATGGGGTCCCGCAGGGCTCGGTGTTGAGAGTGTCCTTATTTCTAGTGGCCATTAATGGTCTGGCTGCGGCCGTGGGGTCGTCGGTGTCTCCTTCCTTGTATGCCGACGACTTCTGCATTTCATTTAGCTCCACGACTACGGGAGTCGCCGAACGCAGGCTGCAGGTAGCCGTTCGGAAGGCAGCATCATGGGCTCTGACTCACGGTTTTCAGTTCTCTGCAGCCAAGACTCGAGTTATGCACTTCTGCCGGCGTCGGACGGTCCACCCTCATCCTGAACTTTACCTCGACGGCCACCTGCTTGAAGTGGTGGACACTTGCCGCTTCTTGGGACTCGTGTTTGATTCCCGGCTCACATGGGTTCCTCATATTACTCAGCTGAAGCGAAAGTGCTGGCGGCACCTCAACGCCCTCCGCTGCCTCAGCCACACATCGTGGGGTGCGGATCGCTGCACGCTGTTGCAATTATATAGAGCCCTCGTGCAGTCCAGGCTTGATTATGGGAGCCTGGCCTATGGGTCTGCATCCCCCTCCGTGTTGAAGTTGTTAGACCCCATCCATCACTGTGGGGTTCGGCTTGCAACTGGCGCATTTCGTACGAGCCCCGTGGATAGTCTACTGGTAAAGGCCGGGGTTCCCCCGCTGCGGATTCGCCGCCATCGACTGCTCGCCGACTGTGCTGTCCACGTTCATTGCTCGCCAGCCCATCCCAATCGTCGCCTGCTTTTCCCTGTCACGGTCCTCCATCTGCCCGAACGGCGACCTCGGTCTGGGCTTTCCATAGCTGTCCGCGTAAAGTCCCTGCTGTCCGAACTGGGGTCATTCCCTCTTCTGCCTCACTTTCAGGTCCATGCACATACGCCTCCCTGGTGTTTGCCCCGGCCGGCCGTCCGTCTGGACTTGGCACAGGGACCCAAGGACTCGGTTCCGCCTGTAGCCCTCCGTCGCCGTTTTCTTACGCTCCTCGCCTCATTTCCGGGCTGCGAGCCTGTCTACACTGATGGTTCCCTGGTTGATGGTCGCACTGCCTACGCTTTTGCTCACGCTGGCCATGTTGAACAGCGCTCCTTGCCAGCTGGCTGTAGTGTTTTTACTGCAGAGCTGGTGGCCATCTTGCGCGCTCTTGAGCATATGCGTTCCTGCTCAGGTATGTCCATCGTCATCTGCAGTGACTCCCTGAGCAGCCTCCAGGCCATCGACCGCTGCTATCCCTCTTCTCCTCTGGTGTCCTCTATTCGGGAGTCTGTTTCCACCATTACCCGCTCTGGTCGTTCGGTGGTTTTTGTTTGGACGCCAGGTCACGTTGGCATCCCGGGGAACGAACGTGTAGACAGGCTGGCCAAAGGGGCGATAGACGCCCCAGCTTTGGAGATCGGCCTTACGGCTCGCGACCAGCAGCTGGTCTTGCGCCGTAAGGTGCTTGGGATGTGGGCTGCTGAGTGGCGCGGCATGACAGCCCCGAATAAACTGCGGGCTGTCAAGGAGACGACCGATGTGTGGCGTTCCTCCCTGCGGGCTTCTCGCAGGGACTCGGTAGTCCTGTGTCGGCTGCGCATTGGCCATACATACCTGACGCACGGCCATCTGTTGCGTCAGGAGGATCCCCCCCTGTGTCGGTGTGGGTCCCGGCTGACGGTCGGCCACATTTTGCTGGAGTGTCCTCGACTGCGCACCCTCCGGCAATCTTTTAATCTTCCGGGCACTTTGGCTTTGGTTTTATCCGACGATGCCTCCATGGCTGACAATGTTTTACATTTTATCCGTGGTAGTCCTTTTTATGGTTCGACGTAGGGAGGTCCTGCACCTTTCCCTTTCTGTGTCTTTTGTCCTTGTGTCTGTTGCTGTTCTGGTGTGCCGTCAGATGGTTGACTCTTTCCCTTTTTTGTTCTCGTGGTCAGTCAACCAGTCTCCGGCCGTCTGCCTTCCTTCTGTTCTTTCTGTCTGGTGTTTCTCTGTCCTGTTCTTGTCTGTAGTGTTTGTTGCTGCATTTGTGTTCTTATAGCGCCTGGGGGGACGTCTCTTCCCCCTTTGGTTTTTACCTGCTCCGTAGATTTTTGGCTCGTCTGATTTTGGAATGGGGGACTGATGACCTTAGCTGTTTAGTCCCCCTTAAACATCCCAATAACCACCACCACCGCCTTTAATTTCTTCTCGTCTGTGGATATTTGCGTTAGAATAGGGAATTCTACCATATCTGCAATCACATTGTGCGGTTCTTGGCCAAACATCAATTCGCAAGGCGCAAAACCAGTTGCATCATGCCTTAAGTTGTTAATTACTTTCTCAAAATACTTAATGTTCTCTGCCCAACTTGAGTGTTTCCGAGCACAATAAGTCCTGCAAAGCCTATTCAATTCTCTCATAATACGTTCACTCATATTTCCTTGGGGGAAATACGCAGATATTTTCACATGTTTCACTCCGGCCTTATCTAGACATTCCTTAAATCTATCAGAAGTAAATTGAGGCCCATTGTCTGACAGCAAATTCTTCGGAACGCCAACGTTCACGAAGAAATCTTTTTCCAATTTTTCTACCAATGTTTTTGCATTTGCTCTTTTAATTGTGTATAGCTTAACATATTTACTGAATCCATTCACAACAACAAAAACATGGGTGCAACCACCTCTCGAAACAGGAAGAGGGCCAAAAAAATCACAAGCCAGTAATTCTAGGGTTTCAGTTGGCTCTACTGAATGCATATCCCCTTGTATTTTGGTGTTCGCAGCACGGACTTACTGGCACACTACACAAGATGCTAGACGCTTGGCCACACGGCGGTACATGTTGTCAAACAACCTTCTCTTTTAATTTTGCAATGCACTTCTTTGCACCGTAGTGCCCATACCTCAGGTGTACATAGTCGATTAGTAAGTCTACATGTTGTGAGGGAAAGCACAGCTTCCACTCAGAAACACCTACCTTTTTCCTCCTAAACAGAATACCTTTATGCAGACAATAGTATTGCGAAACCTTAGGATAGTTCGCATTTCCTAAATAGCTCTTCACTAATTTCAGTTGGTCATCTACATTCTGCTCACGTCTCAAGTTCTGAATCACTCTCTTTCATGCACTTTCTTCCTTTACTTCGTGCAATGCAAACATTCGAACTTCATTTAGGTCTGTTGCTGTAATTCCCGCGTCATCACAGAGCTCCGCACTGCTAGATAACCTATCAGCTACCAGATTGTCTTTCCCTTGAATATATTTAACCTCAAGGTCAAACTGCTGGAGATACAATGACCATCTTACCAAACGAGCATTCCGCAACTTACAGGTCTTTAAAAAGGTCAACGCCTTACGGTCACTGTAAACAATTATCTTGTGACGTAATAGATACTGCTCAAACTTTTGTACCCCAAATACAATTGCCAATGCTTCCAGTTCTGAGATGCCATAATTTCTCTCTGCTGCCTGTAAAGATCGACTTGCGAAAGCTATAGTCTTGTGCATTTCTTGTTCGTTCTCTATTTCTACTTGGAATATCTCCACAGCTATACCATAGCCACTAGCATCAACAGACATGCAGAATGGTTTTTCAAAATCAGGATGATGTAAACTAGGACTATTAATTAAAGATTGTTTAAGCACCTCAAACGCCTGTTGACATTCTGCTGTCCAAACCCAAGGGGTAGTCTTTTTCAGCAGGAGGTGAAGACAGGGCGCATTAAAAGCCTGAGCACTAACAAAACGCCTATAGAAGCCGAACAGACCGAACATCGATCTCAACTGCTTCTTGTTTCTGGGAGCCTCAAATTTTTCAATGACTGCTAGCTTGCCTGGGTCAGGCTGAATACCTTTTCCATTTATCATATATCCCAAAAAACCTATTTCCTCTTTAACGCACTCTGTCTTTTCAATCTTTAGTTTCATGCCACCTCTCTCAATAGCCTCTAACACTTCCTCTAATAGAACTATGTGTTCTTCCCAGGTAGGAGCTGCTATTAACAGATCATCTACGTAGACTGTTATCTTATTACTTACGGCTGGTCCTAAAACATGGCACATCACACGTACGAAGGCACAAACAGAGATATTAAGTCCGAAAGGTACCACACGGTATTGGTAACAAACTCCTTCGTACAAGAAAGCTGTGTACTTCCTTGAACTTTCCGCCAGTGGCAAATTCCAATATCCACACGTGATGTCCATAGAAGTTAAGAATTTTACTCCCCGGAACTTTTGCAATAACTCGTCCATTTTCTGCGGTCTATCACTTTCCCTAACCACTATTTCATTCAACCAACGAGCGTCCAAGACCAATCTGACACTCCCGTCTCTTTTTGGTACAACAACAAGAGGATTATTGTACTCACTGACCGCTTTTTCAATCACACCCCACTCCAGCATTCTCTGTATCTCCTTTCGAACCGCCTCCTTCCTAGCTACATGTATTTGGTATGGCTTCCTGAAAAATACTTGGCCAGGTTTCACCTTTAATTGACATTCATAACCTTTGACCACGGCAGGTCGATCTGAAAATACCTTATGATGCCTTTTTAAAACCTGTCTCAGTTCTTCCTTCTGATTAGCTGAAATTTTATCGATTTCCTGCAATTTAGCTTCTATTTTGTCCAGAATAATTGCTGCTTCTTCTTCTTCTGTGTTTAGCTTACTTTTACTAAAATTAACACCTTCGTCCCAATACCTCCTATTTTTCAGAACTCGTATAGGCAGCTCCCAATTGTCATCATTAGTTACTACATGTTTATCAATAAAAGGTACCGTAATTACTCCGGTTATCGGCAAGACCATTTTTAACTGGCTTCTTTCAAAATCAACAACACTCTGATATTTTGACAAGAAATCTATGCCAATTAAAACCTCAATACTGAGATTGTTTACAATTAAACATGGATGATCAATTAAATTACCATTAATGTTAAAGGGCAGCAAAGCTTCTTGCTTTACCGTTTTTGACACCTTGCCAGTAGCACCAGTTATTCTTAGTCCTGATACCCTCATTACTGTAAGCTTGTCTTTACCAGGTAATGCATCAAAGGAGGACTGAGATATCGCACTCACCTCACTTCCACTGTCTAAGAGACAACGTACATTGATACCCAACATATTCACTATTATTATAGGGTGGCTTATTCTAGGTTGTACAGGTGGTTCCTCAAACTCATCCAATAGTTCCTTTTGTATTTGTCTCCAACTAAAGTGATGGATATCTGTCTTCATTACATTTAGGTCACAGTGTGTAGGGGTTTCCTGAATTACATTTTACTATTTTGCTTTAGATTTTCATTTAAGGAACTTCATTTGTTTCAGGAAGTACTCATAACGATCCGTCAAGAACACTATTTGCTCTTGCAGGGCTTTGGTCTTATGCTGTGAGTAAACAAAATAATTGCGAGAAGCACCACTTCGCAGAGCCACAGCAACTAAGACAGCAGTAACAAACGCATTTAAAATCGTCACTGTTGGTAGCACAGTATTCCTCTGAAAGCTTATCTTTGTATCAAACACAGCGTCCGATATGTGGCTAACGAATGATTGGTCAATGTCTCCTCCTTTCCTGCCTTTCAATTAGCTGGTGCATCGTCAAAGATGTGAAACACCCCGTCAGGCTTCGTTCCACTAGTGTGCACACCAGGACATAGAATCGTGGCGTCAGAAATCGCAAAAGAAGCGAAGACTGGAACGTGGCAGCCATGATTTGTGCCACAGAGCCTGGTCACAACTCCGTGGTAACAGTGCATAGGGCTCCTATTTGGCAATAACCTGTTGGCATGTGTCTCTACATTGCCATCGCTGTTGCACTAATCATTGCTGCCTCAATTGCAGCGCCTGTGGAAACGTGCTGGAGCCCCTCACCCAGAGGTGCGCAGGTCGCCACCACTATCTGCTTACCCACTGCTACCAACATAGCTGAACTAAATTTGGAGTGGTGTTGCGGGGTTGAGAGATAATTACACATAAGAAAACGAAAAAATTAATCAAATAACACACAGAAGGTGTCTTCTCATTCGTAGCTTGACCAGTTGGGTCCACATTGCAGAATGAATGCCTTGAATGCATTTACTTTGAATATTATGTCTCATAATGCTCTTGAAACGGTTACTAACTCCCGTCCAGAAAAGTCCCGAGTCATTTGCAAATACAGTATAAGGTACCAAATCCACAAATTACGGCCTCATATCGTATTAAATATTAATAACAAAAGGGAAGGGTACCAAAACATGGAATGACAAGAACTGACGTTAAACGAGCAATGCAAGGGCGTCATAGAATAACTAAGTAATCAGCTATCCGACAGAAAATAATACTCTCCCAAGACTTGTGCCCACTGAAAAACTGCGATTGAAATGCGGTAAGATACTATGCTCACTGCTTATGGTGAACTAATCAGTTTAAAACACACCTCAGTCCTAATATACGCAGAAATAATAACCTTCATAGCTAATCAGCAAAAGAATGAATACCAAGAGGTTCTTATACAAAGCCTCGCGAAACACAGAAACTGAAGTACATGCATACCAACTCAAACCAGATTGTTATGAAGCCAGATGATGGGTCCAACGCGAAGACCACTTGACACCCCTCTCTCATTCAAAGCCATGCATACAGTCACGTGGCTGCAGCGGTCCAAGTCTTAGCAGCGTGGCGACAAGTTACTCGGGCAACCCCTGCAGTAAACTTCAAATCGGCAGCGGCAGTATTGAAGTAAGTGCTGGTCGCTAGTGACTCGATGGTACTGTCTGTGCGCTCCCCCCCCCCCCCCCCCCCCATCGGTATTCCAGCCTGTCGTAAGAGGCGACTAAAAGGAGTCTCAAACGTTCCGGCCTTATGTGATGGTCCCTGTCGGGTTTAACCTCCATATCTCAAAATTTTTCCGAAGAGCGAGCCGATTGGGGAAGGGCGCCTTAATTGGTGCATTGTGTCCATGTTGCGTTGAGAACTTTCGCCAGCTTATTCGTCGTTGCATTGGAGTCCTGCCCGCTCTCCATCTCTTGGGCGTGGATCCGTTCCTGCATGCATTTTCCGCAATGCGATGAGCAGTGCCAGTTTCTCCATGGATGAAAAGTGCCAGTTTCTCCATGGATGAAAACCATGGACGACATGTCACCTAAAATCCAGCTCGGTAGCCAGTCCGTTGTGGTGGGGCTGCCATGTACCCTCTTGGTTGTAGCCCCCTGACAACACAGGGATCGCTCTGCTGATGATGCCTGCGCCGTTACCTCCCCACGTATGCCAAGAAGTAGATGCCCATCTCCGTGGGGCATCGTGACTCCCGGCAATGGCCATCCTGCCACGTGGCCTTTGCTGTGGCTGGGTGGCGCCCGTGGGGAGGGCCCTTGGTCGGATTAGGTGGCATCAGGGTGGATGACACGCAATGAAGCGTGGAACATCTTCTCTTGCTGGTGGCCAGCCACCAGCAGTCTCTAGGCGTTCGAGAGCACATTTTAAAGGTAACGTTTATGACCCCAAATCGTTCCCCTCCCTGGCCACACCATGTGAGGAACGAAAGGCAATGAGTGAAAGTGAGACGTATTCGCCCAGGTATCTCGTCTGTACCAGAGCTGATGGGGAATCCTTTATATCTGTGAAGCCTCAGTTCTTTGTAGAGCATTTAGAGGACAAGTTTGGGGAGGTGGAGGGCTTGTCCAAAATGCGGTCCGGTTCGGTATTGATAAAAACGGCATCCTCTGCCCAGTCACGGGCCTTACTCGCTTGTAATAAGCTGGGGGATGTCTCTGATACTATCACTCCACATCAAAGTTACAATATGGTCCAGGGCATTATTTTCCACAGGGATCTTCTTTTACAGTCCGATGGCGAGCTGCGCAACAACTTAGAGCGATGAGGTGTCCATTTCGTCAGTCGCGTCCACCAGGGTCTGGGGGATCATCAAGTTGCCACCGGTGCCTTCATCTTGGCCTTCGAGGGTGACACATTACCTGAGAAGGTCAAGGTGATGGTGTACCGTTGTGATGTCAAGCCATATATCCCTCCCCCGATGCGGTGCTTCAAGTGTTGGAAGTTCGGCCATATGTCTTCATGGTGTGCTTCCAGTCTCGTATGTCGCGATTGTGGTCGACCATCCCATCCTGATACTCCCTGTGCCCCGCCTACCATCTGTGTCAACTGCGGAGAGCACCATCCAGCTTGCTCGCCGGACTGTCCGATTCTGCAGAAGGAGAGGAAAATAATGGAAATAAAGACCCTGGACCGACTCACGTACAGCAAGGCTAAGCGGAAATATGATCGGCTTCATCCAGTGTGTATGACATCTTCTTATGCCGCAACTGTCACTCCTGCTACAGTTCCATCAGTTCCAGTCAGCTCTCAGAGTCGAAGGACCACACCTGCCCCCTTGACAGTGGTGGTGGGGGGGGGGGCACTAAACTCCCTGTTGCTCCTGCATCATCTACTTCAGGAGCAATGCCCCACCAACCATCCGGGACATCAGCTCCGCCTTCCGATGTGGAGAAGCGTCAGACTTCTTTGGCTCCTCTCGCCAGGAAGGGGTCCCTTGGGGACCTCCCTTCGCAAGTTCCGACCAGTGCACAAGCGGACACCCGCAAGTGACTCAAACAACACCCGTACCCTGGTCATAGGGTCTCACGGTCTTCGTCCGTCCCTGAGACTGATCCCGTGAAGCCCTCCCAGTCTGAACCACCGAAGGCACAGGAAGATAAGCCAAAAAGAAGAAGGTACCCAAGAATCCCGACATTGTGGTGGCACCCGTCCCACCGCTTCCTACAAGCTCAGTGTTTGAGGACGAGGTCGAGATTCTGGCGTCTGCTGAAGACCTGGATCTCGCCGGTCCCTCAGACACCATGGATGTCACACGCACGGGTACTGAATCGGTGGCAGCGAGTGAACAAGCGGCGTAATCTGCCTTCCCAGTCCCGTCACGCCTTTCCCAGCCATGGACTATATCTTCATCCAGTAGAACTGCAGCGGTTTCTTCCACCATCTAGCTGAGCTCCGCCAACTTATCAGCCTTCACCCTTTCTTCTGCATTGCTCTTCAGGAAACATGGTTTCCAGCAATGCGAACCCCTGCCCTTTGTGGCTATCGGGGTTACTATAAGAACTGAGCAGCTTATGAAAGGGTGTCTGGTGGCGTCTGCCTCTATGTCCTTCACTCTCTACACAGCGAGTCTGTCCCTCTACAAACAGCTTTAGAGGCTGTCGCTGTTAGGGTGTGGACGCCACAGGCTATTACCGTCTGCAGTCTTTACCTTCCACCGGATGGTGAAGTCACGCAGCATGTCCTGGCTGTGCTGATAGCCATATTGCCGCCACCTATCTTGTTTCTGGACGACTTCAACGCCCATAACCCTCTGTGGGGTAGGTCAGTGGCAACAGGTAGAGGTGCCACCATTGAGCATTTCTTGGCGCAGCTCGATCTTGCGATTTTAAATGATGTTGCCTTCACACACTTCAGTGTGGCGCATGGCACATACTCCGCCATCGACCTTTCGATCTGCAGCCGTAGCCTCTTACGGTCTGTCCAATCGAGTGTGCATGACGACCTGTGTGGTAGTGACCACTTTCCGATCTTCCTATCACTGCCACAGCGTCACTCTTCTGGGCGCCAAAGCAGATGTGCTATGACTAGGGCTAACTGGGACTTGTTCTCCTCCATTGCCGCTGTAGAGCCTCTCTAATGTCGATACTGATGTGGTGGTTCCCTGTCACCACCAGCATCGTTACTGCCGCCGAATCTGACATTCCCCGTTCTTCTGGGTCCCCTCGGCGGAGGACTGTGCCTTGGTGGTCGCCTGAGATCACTGAAGCGATTAAAGATCGCCTGCGGGCGCTTCAGAATCACAAGCGACATCCCCCCATAGAACAGCTCGTCGCCTTCAAACGGCTGCGTGCCTGGTCCCGCCGCCTTACCCGCCAACGCAAGCAGAGGTGCTGGGAGCGGTATGTATGCACCATTGGCCTCCATGTCTCTCCATCGCAGGTCTGGGCCAAGATAAGACGCCTCTATGGCTTTCGGAACCCTGTCAGCGTCCCTGGGCTCTCACTGAATGGAGCGGTTTGTAGTGACTCCGACTTAATTGCCAACAACATGGCAGAGCATTTTGCTCTAAATTCCGCTTCTGCGAATCACCCACTGGCCTTCCGCTCCGTTAAAGTGTGGATGGAACGTGGGGGCCTTTCTTTTCGCAGCCACCACCCAGAATCTTACAATGCTCCATTCGGTGAGTGGGAATTTCACAGTGCCCTTGCCACTTGCCCTAATACCGCTCCCGGGCCATATCGCATCCACTGTCAGATGCTGAAACACCTTACAGTGGACTGCAAGCGACGCCTCCTCGACCTTTACAACCGCGTCTGGGTCAAGGGTGAGTTTCTGTCGCAGTGGCGGGAAAGCATTGTCATCCCCGTTTTGAAACCGGGCAAGAACCCTTTGGAGGCGGACATCTACCGCCCCATTAGCCTCTCCAACGTTCTTTGCAAGTTGCTTGAACGGGTGGTGAACCAGCGCTTGAATTGGGTACTGGAGTCTCAGGGCCTTTGGCTCCGTCTCAGGCTGGGTTCCGTAAAGGCCGCTCCGTCGCCGACAATCTGGTGAGCCTGGAGTCTGCCATCCGTACTGCCTTTGCACACCGTCACCACCTGGTCGCTGTGTTTTTCGACATGTGGAAGGCGTACGGTACGACATAGCGTCAGCACATCCTTTCTATGCTTCATGGATGGGGTCTTCGGGGCCCTCTGCCGATTTTTATCCGAAATTTTCTGTCGTATCGTGCAAGTCGCGGCCTCCCATAGTTCCTCCCGGGTTCGGGAAAACGGGGTGCCACAGGGTTATGTTTTAAGTGTCTGCCTGTTTTTAATAGCCATTAACGGGCACGCTGCGACGGTGGGAACTTCTGTCTCGGCGTCCTTGTATGCTGACGACTTCCGCCTTTACTATTCCTCTATTGGCAATGCAGCTGCTGAACGTCAGCTGCAGGGCGCTATACGCAAGGCGCACTCTTAGGCTGTAGCGCACACACATCTGCCTTTTTTCTTACTTCAAACAAACTTCTCTAATTTTTGTGATCAAATGGCGTAATTTGCATAGCCTGTCCAGTTTTGCTTCCTTTTTCGACGTCATCAAACACAGTTTTCAAACTGGTCCTAATTACGAAGAATCTGTTCATACCAGTGTTATCACTTACCACAGGTATTCTCCGTCTGTTACCTCAATACATACGGATAATAAGATAGTGTAAGCAGCTGACGACCAGGCATACACCAATAAACATTTTCAGTTTTTGAATCTGAACCCGAAGGCATTCCGTTTATTTTAGCGTACGTTTGACAGGTTCTCTCGGCTATTACTTCGAATATGTTATCGGACAGGTAGTGTTTAAAATAATCAATGTGTTTGTAGTTATTGGGTGTTGCACGCAGTATTCATTGGAAAATTGTTACTGAAGCTGGGTTCAAAGATCTTCATCAGTAGCTCTTCAGTGCAGTCGGAGGAGGAACGTATAATTCAAAATTAATTCAATTTATTTGAATACAAGTTGGCTTCTAATTGCTTCATACATGAGCACTTAAACCAGGAAGGGGAAAACCTTTGCGCACACGTCGGGACAGGGAAGTATTGTTTATTCCTCTTCTGCAGATTCGTTACAACAGATTCCTCCTCTGATTCTTCACTGTCAGGGTAACACACACGTCAGTGATCGGAGGGACATTTCATAATTTTGTGGAAAGTCTCTCCCACTTCAAACGCCGTAGCACTTCAAATTCGCGCTGTGTTGCTCATCCTGAGCTTGGACTGTTCACTATTCACTGTTTGTTCTGCTCCTTTTTGTTTTTTTTTTTTTTAGGTCAGAGCACCTTCTGGTTTTAATAATTGTTCTGGGTTTTGTTTTTGGCGAGCTGTTAACTGGGGCCATCTACCAACTAAATTGTGAGGGTTCCGGAAAGTTGTTTCCCTTGTTAGCAGTTACTAAAGGGTAAGGTCGTAGTGAATTCGTGCACATACGGTTCCCCGTAGACGACCCTTAGTAATTCCCCTACAGCTCTACATGATTTTTGTACCCCCTCCAATGTGCGTCCATTACAGTAAACTAGGAAACTCCAGTACTTACATATTGGAGCCTGAAGGCGTAGTTCACACAGAGGCAGTAATATTGCGATAAACAATGCGTACGCAACCCGCATCGGCGGAACACACAAACTAATTGAAGCGACGTAATTGGTTCACAATAGAACGTCGCGATACAACACCGATCTGTATGTCTACCAGATCATTCGGCGCAACATAAGCATGTGGTTGCTTCATACAACTTCCGTCATGCCCTGGAGGGAAATTTGGAGTCATCAGATTCATCTAGAAAAAACTGTAACGTATAATAGGCTAAGCTAAATCCACCTGTGTAGTTAGTTTCGCAGAAGAGGTTTTAATTTTCGCGGTAAAAAATGAGAACTACCGATTTCGGATGCACTCACGTTTCCCACTAAAGTATCTCATTTGGAGGAAACTATGCTGCCAAAAAAATGTCAACTTTTACAGTTCACATTGAATATGTTATGTGTTAGTTACTGCTCTAGCTACTGTGATTGTTCTAACTACAGCGTTGTACATACATTCCAGATTTTGCCAGCTAAATGCAGTCCACGTGTACGTCTTCAAAGATGGCGATGTGCTACTGCTGCCACATGGATGCACAGACGGCACAAGTTTCCTAAGTGTGACCGTTATAGATGCGGATCCATAGTTTAGAAACTCTTATGACCTCATCACATACGCAGTAATTATTACGTAGTTGACAAGCATTATCTGCTATATTTCTAACAGAGGATGAGGGAGTTATGTTTATAGATCTTAATGTCTCTCCTACTCTGGATATTATCTTGTCGACGTCTTCCTTCACGACCGACAATCATGCGATGGATAGACCCTCTACCGACTCCACGTCTTTATCCATCTTCGCCGAAACGCTGACAGGGAGAGAACCTCTGAAACGAAGTCCTGCGTTGATAATAGCCTTTGCCTTCGCTCTGCGTCCCTTTGCATCTTGTTAGATGGTATGTACTTCGAGATCTTAATGAGCGTTGCCATAATCGCTTCTTCGTATACGACGCTCCAAAAACATTGTGTACTTGAGGAACTGCCTGCCAATAGTACTACATATACTTTCCTTTTTTTACAATGGACCGTCTGGTGGTTTGTTGCAGTAGGACATGTTTTTCTATTATGTCCCTCCTTGTTGCAGTGGGCAAAAACTGAAATCTTATTTGGATAACACATGGATACATCTGAGTAATCCTCAGACATGGTGTATTTTGGAACTGCTACATGATGTTAAATAAATATGGTACTGTAGCCACTATATATTTCGGCAGCATGGGGAACTGTATGCCGTTCTGCTGAACCTAACTTCAATCATAACTCTGGTTGTATTACACAGTTTTGTTTACTTGCTCTGTTCACTATTTTGACTATAAATGCACTCAGTGAGGTCCTCTGCTTCCTGAAGATCATGTAGCAGCTCGAAAATGCACAATGTACGAGGGTTACTCACTGGTAGCTATATGTACACATAAGAATTCAGTTTTTACCCACTGCAGCGAGGAGTGACATCATAGAATGTCACACCGTATATTGTCATTAAAATTCGTTTTCTGGGACGTTCACAAACAAAGCTTCCCTTAAGTTAACAAGCGAATTTCTCCTTTATTCTGGTCCTGTTCAAGAACTTCTCAATGTCTTGTTGTTCTTCATCTTCTACAAAGTGTAAATTTTTGCAGTACAAATTGCGTTGATTCATGTATTGTCAATTTTTGGGTTAATACTCTTTTCAGAATTATCATTGATATTTGTTTTAATCATTGCATTTACTTGGTTTCGTAAATAGTATGTTTATACTTCGTTGTATATTTGATTTAATTTGGTCTTGTGGTGTTGGTTTCGGTGCCGGTATAGCAGCAGCTGCAACATATGACGTTGGTGCTGGCCCAGTGCTCAGCATTTGAGAGGATTTGAATTCCCGCCGCATCTGGTAGCGCTGTAACGCTGTGCTGTTCACATTTGTGGCGAGCCAAGGCGGTCGTTTTTCCTGGAGCGGTAGAAGGACCGAGAGAAAGCCCACCAGTCTCTCTTGTCCTGCTGACTGGTGTGAAAGCGGCTGTTAGTCGAAATCGCTTTCCACGTTACCGAGCCGCGTAGTTTACGATTAAGCGTTGACGTCGTCCGTGGCATATGTATACGTCGTGCTGATTGATTTCCCACGTGCTGTTAGATGTAGGAGAGTGCACTTGGGGATTCAGTACAACCAGGCATGTGTATGAAGGGGTCCGAAGGTGGTTTCGGCGAGCTGTGACTTGTATAGATGAGGTATGTTTCAGAGGTGGAGTCCACGTAAAGGCTGTTAATGCGTACTCGTGTAGGTTTTCCTGGAGCACAGTATAATCACGTCTTCGGAAGTTTGTTTGATGGTGTGATTTCCACAACTGCACGAGTTTGGTCGCATGCCAGTCGATGTGCGCGTGAGTGCATGCTCCGGAGCACAGTGAAATCATGTTTTGGGAAATCGGGTTCTTCAGATGGAGTCATTTCCACAGTTACGTTACTTGAGTTTCGGTGATTTATTGTCTGACTAAAGAATCAAAGTTGCGTTTCTCCGTTGGTCGCATTTGTCTGTTAGCTCGTACTCTACGCTGTTGACCACGTATCGTAGGCATTCGCATCGGAACTGTATTCTATTCCTCGATCACGGTCGCTGTCAGTACTCAGCAGGCTGCCGATCAGTGAAGAGGTATCCTGCACAATGTACAACCGCGTCACGATAGTATTGGTCGTCTTGATTTCAGAAACTTGCGACGTTGTGTTGACTCAGAACTGTTGGCAAGTGTGCTCCGGTCTGTCATCTGGGCAAGGTCCAATGCGAGTAGTAAGAGTGAGGTATGTGACATTGTTTGGATTCTGTTTTACGTATCTTGGATTGCTGCTTGAAGTTGTCTTATCAAATTTCACTTGTGCTGAGAAATCTTAAGAGCTGTTGAGCTCCAGTGGATGGAAAAATCCGTTGTTCAGATGCAAGTCTTTTATTCCTATACTTCAGTTCTTGGTGGAATTCTTGTCTGTTGTGTTGATTGGTGTGCAAGACATGAATTAATGTGTACTGTATAATCACCGTGTTCGTCTCAATGTATCTTAAGTAATACCCGCTTTCGTGCAAAACGTTTCAGTGGCGAGCAGCGTTAGTAAGAAAACTGCCTACTTGCGACTGAATCTGTACCGTAAGAAATACTTAAGCTGAAATCATCTAGGGAAGAGTGGGGCTGATCGCTACAAGTAATGAAGATACCAGTACAGTAGGCTAATGGTACCTGTGGACAGGCGGGAGAGTCCCAGGTGGGCTAAATGAAAACAAGCCATAAACGGCTAGTACGGGTCTGCTTACCAGTATTTTATTGAGTTACGAACTGTAAAATGCGCTATGGAATAAGTACTAGTTGCGTCATCTTGGAGCAAAGCTTTTGGTACTGGGTGGTGATATCAGAAATTTAATTAATGCAGTCATAATGAAAAGGCTGCGTGTGAACTAAACCTTGTTGTCGTTTACCTGTATTCATTTATCCTTGTCGGGTGTTGACATCGTTACTTTCCTGTATTATGGGGATACTTCATATTTAAATTTAGCCACCTGTCACAGTTAAAACCATGCTGTAGTTCCACAGTTAGTAAGGCCACGTTACTTGGATGTTTCTACGTAAACTGCGTCTGTCCTTTGGTTGCTTTCCACCACTGCAGTGGCGTCGTCGCCCGCGATCAGAAAGCTGGAAGTAGAGATCCCCAAGACATGGGCGGACCTACCTTGCTGTTCAGGTTTAAAATGAAAGTATGCAGCGCAACCGTCTACCAGTCACTAAAGCCCCTCTCTCCATTCCCCAGCTACTTCATATGGTGCAGTACTGCTTGCTGCTGTCTAAGCCTTTCGTTTTTGTCTTACGTGGGCAATAACTAATTTGTTTTAAGTACTCTGGCCAGCCATGGATTGTTTCCATGTCCTACACAGCTCTTAGGACGTCATACAATTTTTTTTCGAGTCATCACGTTGTTACTCTTGACTGGAGTATTATGTATGGAAAGTGCTGCTTGACGTTGCCCTTGTACGATGTGCAGAATACCTCTTCACTAATCGACACCCTGCTGAGTACCCACAGTTGGGGCTGCCGCCTGCCAACATTCTCTCTTCACCATCTTCTAATGGGTGAGTTGCAAGTTTTTTGTATTCTAGCTTCCAGTTGCTTCGCATTTGTGCAGCGCCTTACTATTCCAGAAGGCAGTTGTTCAGCGGGAGTTCATTATTTGGCTTTATGCAGTAGATCTGGCTACACTAAGAAAACTGTTGTTCCAAGTTTCTAATGAAATTTTTACTTATTAGGGCTCTCCTCATTAACGGCTGTATTCTATACAGCTTAAAAAGCTTGAGTACTCATCCTTTAACAATTACGTAATTAGTCTTACAACACCATGTTAGCTATATGCCTGTCTAGGAATAATTCTGCGATTCATGTCCCTCCGTTGTATGGGGAACGCGATCTGTGGAGCGGAGAAACCTGACAGCTGACGTAAAACAGCTGACTTAATTTACTACTTGACTACCTAAAATTGCACTGCAGCAGGATAGGACAGAGGAGTCGTTCTTACTATGGTGCGTTAATTTCAGCAAGTAACAGTTCGTAATTTGCAAATAATGGATCTGAGAATATATATAGTATAGCCTACTCTCTGCTACCTCAAACTCAGTTTTTGCTTGTTCACCTGGAAAGCTGAAAAACAAAATATTGCGGACAGAGCATCGTCAAGAAATCATGGAGCTACCAAATGACCTGTACCTCTGATGAAAGTTTCTGGTTGTTCAACACTGAAACGAGCAACAGCAACATCTGTCTCCCATCTGAACGCTTATTCCTCCTCAGTGTAAGAGCTCCATATTGTTGCCGTCAGGTAGCACAACAGCTTCTCAATTATGTACAGGACGTGACTCTCCAGAGAACGAGGGTAGAGAAAATGTCTCCTTCGTAGCCAGGACACATTCTGCTGGCGGTTCTTTCACCTTACCTTTAATCACTACCTTTGTTTCCTTACTTGGAATCTTCGGCTAGACTCTTAACTTCTAAAAGACTTAACATCGTAGTACAGACGACGAAACGTGTATTGCGTACTGACAGGAAAAGTTTCGTTAAAACTATTTTGGTTTAAATTGTCATTTATGTAATTCTTTTTGATCTGCTACTCACTGTCATTAACTGATTAACGAATGGTCACAAGAATCCGTCTACAATTTAGTTCTTCTTAGAGGATTACTGTTTTATACTGCGAACTGTTACTCCCATTTTGTATATAAGCATCCGTTGGCACAGCTGTAGCAACAAATACAGCAGTAAAAAGGAATTTACAATCGTCACTATTTCTAGCACAGTGTTCTTCTGCAGCCTGACGTTCGTATCAAATTTTAGCGTCAGATTGATGGGTAACGGATAGCAGATCAACAGCTCTGCCTAGGGCTAGGAAGAGTTGTCATCTTCATTCGTTTTACTGGTGTTCACAACAGGACCTACCATCGTCGCATCAGCAATCACAAAAGAAGCGAAAGCAGATGGGTTAACCATGGTTTTCGACAATGCCCGGTTTTCAGTCATTCGACCTCCGAAGTTTGGTCAGAAATCCGTGGCAACTGTGGAGTGGAGCCATGAATAATACACCAACTGTTTGCACGCTTGTCTGCAGTGCTAACACCGTTCCACTACATACTACTGCCTCACTTGCACAGCACCAGTGGATCCATGCTGGGTCCAAAACACAGAGATGACTGGATCACAGCAACACTACTACCATTGTATTGAAACAAAGATTTGGAGTGGTGCTGCTGGGTTCAGGGTTGTGTGCAGATTTGTAAACCCATTAATTTACACGAGAATCGAATACCACCCAGAAGGTATGTGCCCCATGTGTGAGCTTCCTGCACGCACTTCCAATTGGTTTAGTTTTTCAGTGTCTTTACCTGCTGTTGACTGTCGCTGTCGATGCCCATCGACTATTCACATCACCGGCCTTCAGCCCTCTCAAGGTAACCAATGCGGGCAGCTGGATCACTGGCGTCATTGCGATGCCCCAGCAGTGAGTTTTTGTGGTATGTGTTTCACTTCTTGACAGTGGGTCCAGGGGTTAGAATAGAGCCCCAGTATTACTGCCTGGTAGAAGAGGCGACTAAAAGGAGTCTCCAACGATTTGGCCTTTGCATTGGTCCCCTCACGGGTATGACCTCAATTTTTCCCAAATTTCCATTGCTAGTGTGTGAAATTTGGGGAAGCACGCCTTACGTGATGTTTTTTCTTTGTCCATCATGCACCAAGATCCTGCATGCTACTTACTGTCGTGTGGCGGGCTTTGCACACAATGTCTTCTGGGTTGCCTCCTCCTTGTCTCCTGTTCCGTCTCATCCTTCATGCCCATGACAATTCCCGACCATTTCGACACCAAAAATCCAGCACAGTAGCCAGTCTGTCGTGGTGGGATCGTCATGTACCCTCTGATAGCCCCCTGACAACACAGGGATCGCACTACTGATGCCTGAGCTGAGACCTCCCCATGTATGCCAAGGAGTAGGTGCCCAACTTTTTGGGGCACCAGGACTCCTGGCAATGGCCAACCCGCCAGGTGGCCCTTGCTGAGGCTCAGTGGCGCTTGTGGAGAGAGCCCCTGGTCGGAGTGCGTGGCATCAGGGCAGATGGCCCGCAATGAATCGGGTGAAATCTAATCAAGCTTGTGGTTGCTCAGCCCCATCAGTCTCCAAGCATGTCTCGAGAGTCGTATTTGCCTTGGTACCTAGTTTTGCAACAGGACTGATAGAGAGACCTTTCAGGCAACGAAGCCCAGTTTCTCGTAGACCTACTTGAAGATAGCTTTTGATGAAGTGGCGGTGTTGTCAAAGATGCGTAGCAGGGCGCTTTTGATCCAGGCAGCCTCCCCAACCCAGTTGCGTGAGTTACTCGCCTGTGACAACCTGGGTAATGTCCCTGTCTGGTTTAGTCCTAATGAAAGCTTTAACATTTTCCAGGGTCTTACGTTCCATCGTGACCACCTCTTGCAGTCGGATGAGGAGCTACGCGCCAACTTATTGCGACAGGGTGTCCACTTCATAAGGCGCTTCATAGGCGACCCAAAGACCACAGATTTGCTACAGGTGCCTTCATCTTGGCTTTTGAGGGTGACTCGTTACCTGAAAAGGTGAAGGTGATGGTCTACCATTGCGACGTGAAACCTTCCATCCCTCCTCCTATGCGGTGCTTAAAGCGCGTGAGGAGAACCACAAGAAGAAACTGCTGAGTAGGAAGGCCGAGGCTCAGGTTGCCTCTGTGCCACCTGTTACTACCAGCTCTGCGTCTGAGAATGATTTGTAGATTTCGGCGTCTCACGACAACCTCGATCTCGCCTCTGCCTCAGACGCAGTGGTTCTCGATTCTGGCTCTCCTTCAGTGGCGGTAAATGACCCAATGGCGTAATCTACTTAATCGGTCCCTTACGCCTTTTTTGGCTGCGGAAAATGTCATCCCCCAGTGGAATTTCCACCACCTTGCTGAACTCCGACTACTTGTTAGCTTTCACCATTTCATCTGCATTTCTCTCCAGGAAACCCGGTTTTCGGCGATTCGAACCCCCTGCCATCCATGGCTGTCAGGGTTATTATAACGATCGGGCACCCTATGAGAGGGTATCTTGTGGAACGTGGATCTACGTCCTTAATTCTCTTTACAGTGAATGTGTACCTCTTCAAACACCTTTAGAGGCTTTCGCTGTTACGGTGTGGACGCCTCAGGCTGTTACTGGCTGCAGTCTCTTTAACCAGACGATGTCCTGCGGCATGTATTGGCTGCACTGATACACCAGCTGCAGCCACCTTCTGTTATTGGGAGACTTCAACACCCATAACACTCTGTGTGGTGGATCAGTGGCAATAGGCTGAGCTGCATTGTTGAGCAAGTTTGGCAGAGCTCGAACTTCCTCTTTTAAATAATGGTGCCTCCTCACATTTCAGTGTGGCGCATGGCATGTACTCAGCCATTGACCATTTGGTCTGCAATCCTGGCCTTCTACCATCTACCTAATGGAGTGTGTGGAGTGTGCGTATACTTGTGTGGTAGTGACTACTTCAAAATCTTTTTGTCACTGCCCCAGCGTCAATCCCCTGGGCGCCTCCCTGGATAGGCTCTGAATAAGGCTAATTGGCACTCGTTCACCTCCATTGTCATTATTTAGCCTCTTTCTCATGACGCCATTGATGTGGTGGTTCACACGATCATCACCGGCATTGTTTCTGCAGCAGAATCTGCAATTTCCTGTTCCTCTGGGTCCCCTCGGCGGAGGACTGTACCTTGGTGGCCTCCTGAGATCGCTGTGGTGATTAAAGATCACAGGCGGGCACTCCAGCGCCACAAGTGGCATCCCTCATTGGAACACCTCATCGCCTTCAAACGGCTGCGTGCGCGAGCCCACAGCATCATTCACCAACACAAGCAGGTGTACTGGGAACGGTATGTCTCCACCATTGCCCTCCGTACCTCTCCATCGCAGGTTTCGGCCAAGATTAGGCGAATCTATGGCTATCGGACCCCCGTCAGCGTCCCTGTGCATTCAGTGCTTGGAGCAGTGTGTACTGACTCCGACACAATTGCAAACCACTTAGCGGAGCATTTTGCTCAGAGTTATGCTTGCGCAAATTACCCACTGGCATTCTGCTCCCTGAAAGAGCGGTTATAATATCGGCGGCTTTAAATTCACTCGTGCCATCCTGAATCGTACCACGTGCCCTAGCTGCTTGCCCTGATACGGCATTCGGGCCAGATTGCAACCATTGTCAGATGCTTAAACACCTCTCGGTTTACTGCCAGCGACGCCTCTTAGCCATTCCCAACTGTATCTGGGTTGAGGGAGAGTTCCTGTCGCAATGGCAGGAAAGCATCGTAATCCCCGTTTTTAAACCTGGCAATAACCCACTAGAGGTGGACAGCTATCGACCCATTAGCCTCACCAACGTTCTCTGCAAGTTGCTCGAACGCATGGTGAGCCGGCGGTTGAATTGGGCACTGGAGTCTTGGGGCCTTCTGGCTCCGTCTCAGGGTGGGTTCAGTAAGGGTCGCTCTGCCGCCGATAATCTGTTGAGCCTGGAGTCTGCCACGTGTACGGCCTTTGTCAGCCGTCACCACTTGGTCAGTCTTTTTTGACATGCGGAAGGCATTCGATACGACATTGCGACATCACGTCGTCACCAAGCATCATGGGTGGGATATCCGCGCCCCACTTCCTATTCTCATTCAAAGTTTTCTGTCGCTACATTCCTTCCGTGTGCAATCTGATCCATCTCCAGGAGAATGGGGTCTGGCAAGGATCTTTCCTGAGTGTGTGCCTCTAAAGTTCCTATCAATGAATTATATTGTTCGCTGGCGACTTCTGCATGCTCTACAGCTCCGCTGGCATTGCAGTTGATGAACGGCTGCTGCAGGGCGCTATCTGCAAGGCGCAGTCTTGGGCCATAGTGCACGGCTTAAATTTCAGGCCGCCAAAACCTGCGTTACGCATTTCAGCCCGCATCGCACTGTTCACCTTGTGCCACTCCCCCTGCTGGTCCGGGGTAAGAATAAGCCTGAGGTATTCCTGCCTGTCGTAAGAGGCGACTAAAAGGAGTCCCTCCCCCTCAAGGGGGTAGTTAGCGCCTGCGTCCGGAGACGGACGGTTCCACGACCTCTATTTGCGGTCATTTTGCTTTTTCACTTCTCGTTTCTTCCTTCCTTTGGTTGGTTCCTTTCTTTGCTCTTCTCCACCTCACTGTCTTCCTTACTCTTTCCCCTGCATAATCTCCTTGCCTTCTCATTGCCTTCTTCTCATTGCCTTCTTCTCATTGCCTTCTTCTCATTGCCTTCTTCTCATTGCCTTCTTCTCATTGCCTTCTTCTCATTGCCTTCTTCTCCTTGCCTTCTTCTCCTTGCCTTCTTCTCCTTGCCTTCTTCTCCTTGCCTTCTTCTCCTTGCCTTCTTCTCCTTGCCTTCTTCTCCTTGCCTTCTTCTCCTTGCCTTCTTCTCCTTGCCTTCTTCTCCTTGCCTTCTTCTCATTGCCTTCTTCTCATTGCCTTCTTCTCATTGCCTTCTTCTCATTGCCTTCTTCTCATTGCCTTCTCCTTCTTGCCTTCTCCTTCTTGCCTTCTCCTTCTTGCCTTCTCCTTCTTGCCTTCTCCTTCTTGCCTTCTCCTTCTTGCCTTCTCCTTCTTGCCTTCTCCTTCTTGCCTTCTCCTTCTTGCCTTCTCCTTCTTGCCTTCTCCTTCTTGCCTTCTCCTTCTTGCCTTCTCCTTCTTGCCTTCTCCTTCTTGCCTTCTCCTTCTTGCCTTCTCCTTCTTGCCTTCTCCTTCTTGCCTTCTCCTTCTTGCCTTCTCCTTCTTGCCTTCTCCTTCTTGCCTTCTCCTTCTTGCCTTCTCCTTCTTGCCTTCTCCTTCTTGCCTTCTCCTTCTTGCCTTCTCCTTCTTGCCTTCTCCTTCTTGCCTTCTCCTTCTTGCCTTCTCCTTCTTGCCTTCTCCTTCTTGCCTTCTCCTTCTTGCCTTCTCCTTCTTGCCTTCTCCTTCTTGCCTTCTCCTTCTTGCCTTCTCCTTCTTGCCTTCTCCTTCTTGCCTTCTCCTTCTTGCCTTCTCCTTCTTGCCTTCTCCTTCTTGCCTTCTCCTTCTTGCCTTCTCCTTCTTGCCTTCTCCTTCTTGCCTTCTCCTTCTTGCCTTCTCCTTCTTGCCTTCTCCTTCTTGCCTTCTCCTTCTTGCCTTCTCCTTCTTGCCTTCTCCTTCTTGCCTTCTCCTTCTTGCCTTCTCCTTCTTGCCTTCTCCTTCTTGCCTTCTCCTTCTTGCCTTCTCCTTCTTGCCTTCTCCTTCTTGCCTTCTCCTTCTTGCCTTCTCCTTCTTGCCTTCTCCTTCTTGCCTTCTCCTTCTTGCCTTCTCCTTCTTGCCTTCTCCTTCTTGCCTTCTCCTTCTTGCCTTCTCCTTCTTGCCTTCTCCTTCTTGCCTTCTCCTTCTTGCCTTCTCCTTCTTGCCTTCTCCTTCTTGCCTTCTCCTTCTTGCCTTCTCCTTCTTGCCTTCTCCTTCTTGCCTTCTCCTTCTTGCCTTCTCCTTCTTGCCTTCTCCTCCTTGCCTTCTCCTCCTTGCCTTCTCCTCCTTGCCTTCTCCTCCTTGCCTTCTCCTCCTTGCCTTCTCCTCCTTGCCTTCTCCTCCTTGCCTTCTCCTCCTTGCCTTCTCCTCCTTGCCTTCTCCTCCTTGCCTTCTCCTCCTTGCCCTCTCCTCCTTGCCTTCTCCTCCTTGCCCTCTCCTCCTTGCCCTCTCCTCCTGTCTCCGCGTTTGAGACACTGTCCTCGCTCTCCCCCCCTCTCTCACTCCTTTTTCCTCTTCTTCCTTCCTCCCTGTGCGCGCCTGAAGGCCGACCCACGCGTTCGCACGCGTAGCCGGTGACGGGGTAACGCGTACTTCCCCACCCTGGGTAGACAGGTAAGGCACGCGCGTACCCCCTGGTAAAGGCCAGGCCCGGGGAGGGGTGATTGCCTGAGCTGATACCTTCTGACCATGCCGATTGGTCCCTCCATCTGTTTCTTGGGAGGTGTGACCTGAGGTGTAAACATTCACCTAAGGCGGGAGTGCCCTCTGAGAGGGTCCCCACAAGGAAGGAGCGCGCCATCGGAGACGCTGGCAATCATGGGGGATTCCTCCGCAATGGATTTCACTCCATCTCTCTCGAATTCTGCCCAAAAACGGAAACGTGACCAGCTACCAGTGACAAAAGTACTACCGCCTGCCCCACAGTTCCTAGTCGTTCCTCGATCTGAGGACGGAAAGGATTTTCCCTCTGTCAACCCTTTCGTTATCCAGAAGGGCGTCGATGCCATAGCCGGATCTGTCAAATATTGTACCAGGTTGCGTAACGGTACCTTATTACTCGAAACTGAGAGCGCCTTTCAGGCACAAAAACTGCTTCGGGCCACACTCCTGTACGCGTTCCCTGTCCGGGTGGAGGCTCACCGAACTTTGAATTCGTCTCGTGGTGTGGTCTATACTAGATCCCTCGACGGTTTGACTGACGAGGAGATTCAATCTTTCCTCGCTGAGCAGGGCGTGACGGCTGTCCATAGGGTCATGAAAAAGGTCAACAATGACCTTGTACCGACCCGGACACTTTTTTTGACCTTCGATAGTGTTCAGCTGCCATCGCGCATCAAAGCGGGCTACGAGGTTATTTCTGTTCGCCCCTATGTCCCGACACCTACGCGCTGCTACCAGTGTCAGCGTTTCAATCACACTCGCCAATCTTGTTCCAATGCGGCTAAATGTGTCACTTGTGGCAGGGATGCCCATGAGGGTGACTGTCCACCTCCGTCTCCTCGTTGTGTGAACTGTCAGGGTGACCATGCCGCATCCTCCCGCGACTGTCCTGTCTATAAGGAAGAACGCTGTATCCAAGAAATTCGGGTCAAAGAGAAAGTGTCCACCTCGGCTGCTCGCAAGCTATTGGCTAGTAGGAAGCCCACGCTGCTCCCAGCGGGGAAATACAGTACTGTCCTCGCCTCTCCTCGGACTACCATGGAGGTGGCAACCCAGACACGCGATCTGACCTTCAGCACCACGGTCGTCCGTTCGGCCAGTGCTAAGATCGCGCGGTCGACGTCTCCTCTTCGTCCCATCACCCCACAGACACCAGCCCCTTCATCAGCTTCTGCTAAGACGAAGACCCAGAAGTCAGATGCACAGGCCTTCAAGAAGGAACCGTCCCGTGCAGACTTCCTACGTACCTCGACCTCCCAGCCTTCCACCGGTACTTCCACCAAACGACCTTCCAAGAAGGCTAATAGGAAGCACAGTTCTCCTTCTCCGCCACGGCGCATTTCTTCTCCTGCGCCACCCAGCGGTTGCCGCCCCAGGCCGTCATCCCTTTCGCCTGGCCGCACCGCTGGTAGCCGAACATCTGGCCGTTCACCGGCGGAGGAAGCTCCCCCTCCCGGCCATCTTCCCAAGAAGGCCGATGAACCTATAGAACCAATGGACGATGAGTGTCCGCCTACTGATAGCGGCGGCAGTGCTCGCTCGAAGCCAGGCCCTCAGCGGCCTTCGAGGTGACCCCTTCTTTCGTCTTCCTTTTTTCTTACGATGGCACTTATTCACTGTAATATTCGCAGCATTCGCTCCAACCGAGAGGACTTGAAGTTGCTGCTTCGCTTGCACCGTCCGCTCGTCGTAGCCCTCCAGGAAACGAAGCTACGCCCATGCGATCAAATTGCCTTGGCACACTACACCTCTGTGCGTTTTGACCTACCCCCTGTGGTAGGTATCCCAGCTCATGGAGGGGTTATGTTGCTGGTCCGGGATGATATTTACTACGATCCCATCACGTTGCTCACCGGCCTGCAGGCAGTTGCCATCCGCATTACTCTCCCCACTTTTACATTTTCCATTTGTACCGTTTACACTCCATCGTCGTCTGCCGTTACCAGGGCAGACATGATGCAACTTATTGCTCAGCTACCTGCACCATTTTTGTTAACTGGAGACTTCAATGCCCACCATCCCCTTTGGGGCTCTCCAGCATCCTGTCCGAGGGGCTCCCTGTTAGCAGACCTTTTCAACCAGCTCAATCTCGTCTGCCTCAATACTGGCGCCCCTACTTTTCTTTCGGATACATCTCACACCTATTCCCATTTAGATCTCTCTATATGTACTCCCCAACTTGCACGCCGGTTCGAGTGGTATGCTCTCTCTGATACATATTCGAGCGACCACTTCCCGTGTGTTATCCATCTCCTGCAGCATACCCCCTCTCCGTGCTCATCTAGTTGGAACATCTCCAAAGCAGACTGGGGGCTCTTCTCTTCAAGGGCGACCTTTCAGGATCAAACATTCCCAAGCTGCGATAGTCAGGTCGCACACCTCACGGAAGTCATTCTCACTGCTGCTGAATATTCCATCCCTCACCCTACTTCTTCTCCACGTCGCGTACCGGTCCCCTGGTGGACCGCAGCATGTAGAGACGCTCTACGTGCTCGTCGACGTGCTTTACGCGCCTTTAAACGCCACCCTACAGTGGCGAATTGTGTCAATTATAAACGATTACGTGCACAGTGTCGTCGTATTATTAAAGACAGCAAGAAAGCCAGCTGGGCTGCTTTCACAAGCACCTTCAACAGTTTTACTCTTTCTTCTGTTGTCTGGGGTAGCCTGCGCCGGCTATCTGGCACTAAGGTCCACTCACCAGTTTCTGGCTTGACGGTCGCGAATGACGTCCTTGTGGCCCCTGAGGCTGTCTCCAATGCCTTCGGCCGCTTTTTCGCAGAGGTTTCGAGCTCCGTTCATTACCACCCTGCCTTCCTCCCCCGCAAACAGGCAGAGGAGGCTAGGCCACCTAACTTCCGCTCCTCGAATCGTGAAAGTTATAATGCCCCATTCACCATGCGGGAACTCGAAACCGCACTTGGCCGATCACGGTCCTCCGCTCCAGGGCCTGATTCTATTCATATTCAGATGCTGAAGAACCTTTCTCCTGCGGGTAAAGGTTTTCTTCTTCGTACTTACAATCGCATCTGGATTGAGGGACATGTTCCCGCATGCTGGCGCGAGTCTATTGTTGTCCCGATTCCTAAGCCGGGGAAGGACAAGCACTTGCCCTCCAGTTATCGACCCATCTCGCTTACCAGCTGTGTCTGTAAAGTGATGGAGCGAATGGTTAACTCTCGATTGGTTTGGCTGCTCGAGTCTCGACGCCTACTTACCAATGTACAATGTGGATTTCGTAGGCGCCGGTCTGCTGTTGACCATCTGGTTACCTTGTCGACCTTCATTATGAATAACTTCTTGCGGAAGCGCCCGACCGCGGCTGTGTTCTTTGATTTGGAGAAGGCTTACGACACCTGTTGGAGGGCGGGCATTCTCCGCACCACGCATACATGGGGTCTTCGCGGTCGCCTCCCTCTTTTTATTTGTTCCTTTTTAATGGATCGACAGTTCAGGGTACGTGTGGGTTCTGTCCTGTCAGACACCTTTCGCCAGGAGAATGGGGTACCACAGGGCTCAGTTTTGAGCGTCGCTCTCTTCGCCATAGCGATCAATCCAATAATGGATTGCCTCCCAGCTGATGTATCAGGCTCCCTTTTCGTGGACGATTTTACCATCTATTGCAGCGCGCAGCGTACGTGTTTCCTGGAGCGCTGTCTTCAGCGTTCTCTTGACCGTCTTTACTCGTGGAGTGTCGCCAATGGCTTCCGTTTTTCTGTCGAGAAGACGGTCTGTATTAACTTCTGGCGCTACAAAGAATTTCTCCCACCGTCTTTACGACTTGGTCCCGTTGCTCTCCCATTCGTGGAGACAACAAAATTTTTAGGTTTTACATTTGACAGGAAACTTAGTTGGTCTCCACATGTGTCTTATTTGGCTGCCCGTTGTACCCGTTCTCTCAATGTCCTCCGTGTTCTCAGTGGTATGTCGTGGGGAGCGGATCGAACCGTCCTCCTTCGCCTATATCGGTCGATCGTCCGCTCCAAGCTGGATTATGGGAGCTTCGTATACTCCTCTGCACGGCCATCCATCTTACGCCGCCTGAACTCCATACAACATCGGGGTTTACGACTTGCGATCGGAGCGTTTTATACTAGTCCCGTCGAGAGTCTTCATGCTGACGCTGGTGAGTTGCCACTCACCTACCGTCGCGATATACTGCTTTGTCGGTATGCCTGTCGGCTACTGGCAATGCCTGACCACCCTTCTTATCGTTCCTTTTTTGATGACTCTCTCGACAGTCAATACGGGTTGTATGTCTCCGCCCTGCTACCCCCTGGAGTTCGCTTTCGTCGCCTCCTTCAACACCTTCATTTTTCACTCCCTGCCACCTTTCGAGTGGGCGAGAGCCACACGCCACCTTGGCTCCAGGCTCAGGTTCGCGTCCACCTTGACCTCTGCTCGCTCCCGAAGGAGGTTACCCCCGATTCAGTCTACCACTCCCGTTTTGTCGAACTTCGTTCGAAGTTCATTAATACGACCTTCATTTATACAGATGGCTCTAAGACCAATGACGGGGTCGGGTGTTCTTTTATTGTCGGGGCACAAAGTTTCCAATATCGGCTCCATGGCCATTGTTCGGTCTTCACAGCTGAGCTCTTTGCCCTCTACCAGGCTGTCCTTTACATCTGCCGCCACCGACATTCTGCATATGTCATCTGCTCCGATTCCCTGAGCGCTATCCAGAGCCTCGGTGATCCGTACCCGGTTCACCCTTTCGTGCACCGGATCCAACGCTCTCTTCAGCAGCTGGTGGACGTCGGTTCTCCGGTTAGCTTTATGTGGATTCCTGGCCATGTCGGTATCCCTGGGAACGAAGCTGCAGATGCCGCGGCCAAGGCTGCGGTCCTCCAACCTCGGACAGCTTCTTGTGGTGTCCCTTCGTCAGATTGTAGCAGGGTAATTTGTCGGCGCATTGTCTCGCTGTGGCATGCCGATTGGGCTGCACTTTCAGACAACAAGCTTCGGGCCTTGAAAGCTCTACCTGTGGCTTGGACGTCCTCCTCACGCCCTTCTCGGCGGGAGGAGGTAGTTTTGGCCCGGTTGCGAATTGGCCACTGCCGGTTCAGCCATCGCCATCTGCTGACGGCTGCGCCGGCGCCGTTCTGCCCATGTGGGCAATTGCTGACGGTCCGCCACATTTTAACGTCGTGTCCGAATTTTAACACCCTACGTCTCGATATTGGCCTGCCATGTACTGTAGAAGCCATTTTAGCGGATGACCCACGAGCAGCTGCTCGCGTTCTTCATTTTATCAATTTGACAACCCTCTCAAAGGACATTTGATTATGCTGTTTTCTTTTTTAATCCTATGCCTGTCAGTATGTCTTTCATCGTGTTCTCCGTTTTGTTGCTGTTTTAAACTTGTGACTCGCGGTGCATTCCTAAAGTAGTCTGGGCGCTAATGACCGTTGACGTTGTGCGCCCTAAAACCACAAAAAAAAAATTATGGCACGCACGTTCGTCGACACTTCCCCATAATAAATTGTGGGACGTGAAAGCTCTTCCTTCTGCTTGGACCTCTTCCTCCCGAACGAGTCGTCGGGAGGAGGTAATTTTAACTAGACTCCGGATAGGGCACTGTCTTTTTAGCCATCGACACTTTTAAGCGGCGATCCTCCCCCACTCTGTTCCCACTGCTCTAAGCTGTGGACGGTAAGACACCTTTTAATTGAGTGCCCCTATTTTACTCCGTTACGCGCCCGTCTACAGCTGTCGCCTGATATATCGTCGATTTTAGCAGATGACACGCGCTCAGCCGACCGCGTTCTCCAGTTTATTAGTGCCAGTGAAATGACGTCAGTCACTTGAAGCTTTTTTGGGGACAACCAACCCCTTTCTGTAGTGGATTTTTAAGCCTTCCTTCTGCTTTTAGTTTCTCCAATTTTATGAGTTTCGTTCCCATTGCTGCTGGTTTCCATTTTCGGTTTTTTACTGTTTCCTAAGTCACGGACCGGGCGCTAATGACCATAGCAGTTTTGCGCCCTAAAACCAAAACCAAAAAAGAGGGCACAACAAACCACAACACGAAGACATCTAAAAACACGCCACACTCACAAACCAAACTCCGCGCCGTCATGACGAAACACACAACACCCTTACGTCACGGGTCAAAGCCGACGCGTGAGATCGGAAGCTTCTGTCGACCCAAGTCTGTCGCAAGTACATTGGGATTCGCAAGAACACACCATCTCACCTGCTGACACATCTGCCATTTTTCTTACTCCAAACTAACTTCTCTAATTTTTGTGATCAATTGGCGTAATTGCCATAGCCCGTCTATTTTTGCTTCCTTTTTCGACATAATCAAACACAGATTTCAAACTGGTCCTAATTACGAAGAATCTGTTCATCATAGTTGTGTTATCACTTACCACAGGTATTCTCCGTCTGTTATCTCAACACATACGGATAATAGGATAGTGTAAGCAGCTCACCACCAGGCATACACCAATAAACATTTTCAGTTGTTAAATATGAACCCAAAGGCATTCCGTTAATTTTAGCGTACGTTTGACAGGTTCTCTCGGCTATTAGTTCGAATATGTCATCGTGTAGGTAGTGTTTAAAATAATCAACGTATTTGTAGTTGCCAGTGGGTGTTGCAGGCATTATTGACTGGGAAATTGTTATTGAAGCTGGGTTGAAAGATCTTCGTCAGTACCTCCTAAATGCAGTCGAAGGAGGAACATACAATTTAAAATGAATTCAATTGATTTGAATACAAGTTGGCTCCTAATCTGTTAATACATGAGTACTTCCAACAGGAAGAGGAAAACATTTGCGCATACGTCGGGACAGTGAAAGTATTGTTTATTCCTGTTCTACAAATTCGTTAAAACACATTCCTCCTCTGATTCTTCACTGTCAGGGTAACACACTCGTCAATGATCGGAGGGACAGTTCATAACTTCAAACGCCGTAGCTCTTCAGATTCGCGCTATGTTGCTCATCCTGAGCTTGGACTATTCACTGTTTCTGTTCTGCCTCTTTTTTTTTTGTTTTTTTTTTGTCAGAGCACCTTCTGGTTATTGTGGTGTCACCGCTAGACACCACACTTGCTAGGTGGTAACTTAAATCGGCCGCGGTCCTGTAGTACATGTTGGACCCGCGTGTCGCCACTGTGTAATCGCAATCCTAGCGCCACCACATGGCAGGTCACAATACACGGACTAGACCTCGCCCCAGTTGTACGGACGACATAGCTTGCGACCAGACCTACCAAGTCTTCCTCTCATTTGCCGAGAGACTGATAGAATAGCCTTCAGCTTATTCCATAGCTACTACCTAGCAAGGCGCCATTTGTATCAGTGCTTATAGCTTACTACTATTCAAGAGATGTATTCCAACAAGAGAATAAAGTTAAGTATATTATTCCAGCTACGTACTTTTCTTCTTATTCATTAATAAGTCTCATGTTCCAGTACTTCACGCCCGTCTGCGTTAGTTTAGCGTGCACTTTCAGCCACTTCGATCTACAAGGTGTTGGCCCAGCTGCCGACACATCAGTTATCATGCTTGTTTTGCGTTTTGTTTTTGGCGAGCTGTTGACTGGGCCATCTGCCAACTAAATTGTGAGGGTTCCGGAAAGTAGTTTCACTTGTTAGCAGTTACTGAAGGGTAAGGTTGTAGAGAATTAGTGCATATAGGGTTCCCCGTAGACAACACTTAGTAATTCCGCTACAGCTCTACTCGATTTTGTACCCCCCTCCATTGTGCGTCCATTACAGTAAACTAGGAAACTCCAGTACTTACTTATTGGGGCCTGAAGGAGTGGTTCACACAGTCAGTGCGCACGCGCGTTCACAAACATAATGGAAGCGACATAATTGGTTCACAATAGAACGTCGCGATACAACACCGATCGGTATGTCTGCCAGATCATTCGACGCAACGTAAGCATCCGTTTGCTTCATACAACTTCCGCCATACCCTGGAGGGAAATTTCAAGTCATCCGATTTGCCTCGAAAATACTGTAACGTATAAGAAGCTAAGCTACATCCACCTGTGTAGATAGTTTAGCAGAAGAGCTTACAATTTTCGCATAAAAAATAACCACTATTTTCGGATTCACTCACGTTTCCCACTAAAGTATTTCATTTTGAGGAGACTATGCTGCAAAAAATATAAAAAATAATTCCACCTTTTACAGTTCACATTGCCTGGTTATCTGTTACTTACTGCTCTAGCTACAGTAATGGTTCGAACTACAGCGCTGTACATACATTCCACATTTTGCAATGGAGAACGTTGCTACCAGCCACTTCACTTTTGCTGCATTTTGCAGCGTTTATTGCTATTTAAAACATGTAGCTAGCATACCTAAATAGTTTTTAAACGCTGGACCGGAAACTGTAGCTCTTACCAGTCTCGAATAAATACGTGATACATTTTGGCATTAGACCGCGATTAGATATGACACTCCACACCGTGCGGGTGTCAACACGTCCAACGTGTTTCGTAAAATTATTGGGAGACGTTCCCTGTATGTTAACTGGGTGACTGGCTTACGTGTCTTTTGTAAATGGTATCCTGGTCACATTTTCCTATACCATTATTGTAGCTCGTCTGTCGTTTTACTTAAAATTTTGTCCCAAGTATAGCTTCCTTCTCCTACGGCGTTTGTGGATCAGCACGAGTGGAGAGCGAGAGCGTGATAGCCATTTTGTATGTTTACTCTTCACTGTGTGATAACATTATTAACCATTTTCGCCACATCTGGCTGCCTTCCTATTTGTAAGGGACTTCACAACCTTGCCACAGAGAATATGTAAACTACCCAAACTGACACTCACATTCTCATCTCTCCGTTCACAACTCTTCTTTATTGTTCTCTCATTACCGTATTTTCTTTCCGATTTGGAAGTGCTGATTCCGTTCTCCACCATGAAGAGAATCAAAATCTTTGCACTAAATGGGGTACGTGTGTATCGCGTACAGAAGAGAATACTATTTTGCTTCAGATTATCATTTAAGGGACATAAAGTGTTTCAGGAAGTACCCATAACGATCCGTCAAGAACATTATTTGGTCTTGCAGGGCTTTGATCTTACTCTGTGAGTTAGTAAGTCCTTTTAGAGACGGGGCATCTATTGGCACAGTCACTGCAACTAGTGCAACAGTAATAAACGCATTTAAAATCGTCACTGTTGGTAGTACAGTGTTCCTCTGGAACCTCGCCTTTGTACAAAAGAGAAGGATAGGTGGCTAACGAATGATCTTTCCTTCTCGTCAAAGGCGTGACACCTCAGGAGGCTCCGTTCCACTAGTGTGCACACCAGGACGTTGAATCGTGGCGTCAGAAATCGCACAAGAAGCGAAGGCAGGAACGTGGCATCCATGGTTTTCACAAACTGTTTCCTTTTTTGTCATTTGTGCCACAGATCCAGGTCACAACTCCGTGGCAACAGTGCAGTGGGGTCCTATTTCACGTCCACCTGTTGACAGGTCTGTCTACATTGCCATCGCTGATGCACTAATCATTGCTGCCTCAATTGCAGCACCTGTGGAAACGTGCTGGAGCCCGTCACCCAGAGGTGCGCAGGTCGCTACCACTATCTTGCTTACCCACTGCTACCAACATAGCTGAACTAAATTTGGAGTGGTGTTGCGGGGTTGAGAGATAATTACACAAAAGGAATCGAAAACGTTAATCAAATAACACACAGAAGGGATCTTCTCAGTCGTAGCTTGACCAGTTGGGTCCACATTGCAGAATGAATGTCTTTAGTGCATTTACTTTAAATATGTCTCTTAATACTCGAGAAACGGTTACTAACTCCCGTCTAGAAAAGTCCCGAGTCATTCGCAAATACAGTATAAGGTACCACATACACAAATGACGGCCTCATACCCTATTAAATATTAATAACATAAGGGAAGGGTACCAAAATATGGAATGACAAGAACTGACGTTCATCAAACAATGAAAGGGCGTCATAAAATAACGAAGTAATCAGCTGGCCGACGGGGAAACACAGTCCTCCAACAAGACTTGTGCCCACTGAAAAACGGCGATTGAAACGCTGTAAGATATGTTATGCTCACTGCTTATGGTGAACTAATCAGTTCAAAAAAAATTTCAGTCCGGATATACGCAGAAATAACCTTCATAGCTACTCAGCAAAAGAATGAAAACGGTGCCCTGCGACACCCAGTAGGTTCTTATGCACAGCCTTGCAAAACACAGAAACTGAAGTAGATACATACCAACTCAAACCAGATTGTTATTAAGCCAGATGATGGGACCAACGCGGAGACCACTTGACACCCCTCCAATCATTGCAGGCTATGGATACAGTCACGTGGCTGCAGCGGCCCAAGTCTTAACAGTGTGGCAACAAATTTACTCGGGCGACCCCTGCAGTAAAACCCAAATCGGCAGCGGGAGTATTGAAGTAAGTGCTGGTCGCGAGTGACTCGATGGTACTGTCGGTACGCCCCACCTACATACCGCCCTTCCGGCCAGGTGTGAGCGCAGCGCAGCGCATCCCCAATCGAAGGGCTTGGGTCGAGACAAATGCATCCTAAATGAGCGCCTTGTCCGACCATCAATGATGACAAAGGTGACCAGCGACACGCATCTGTAATACCTCTTTCTTCAAGATTTACTCAACTATAGATCATTCAGGATATGGAATAACGCTACGTTGTAACCTTGGAAACAAACATCAATTTCCTTAGGGAGAGCTTTCGTATCCTTCAGTCTTCTCTCTCTCCTCTCTCCCTCTCTCCCTCTCTCCCTCTCTCCCTCTCCCTCTCTCCCTCTCTCCCTCTCTCCCTCTCTCCCTCTCTCCCTCTCTCCCTCTCTCCCTCTCTCCCTCTCTCCCTCTCTCCCTCTCTCCCTCTCTCCCTCTCTCCCTCTCTCCCTCTCTCCCTCTCTCCCTCTCTCCCTCTCTCCCTCTCTCCCTCTCTCCCTCTCTCCCTCTCTCCCTCTCTCCCTCTCTCCTCTCTTCTC